>NC_084755.1:6698645-6748984 GCF_033978785.1 Entelurus aequoreus
TTTTTAAACAGTGAATTTTTACAAACTGAATTTTTAAACCCTGAATTTTAAATCACTGAATTTTAAAACACTGAATTTTAAAACAGAATTTTTACACACTGAATTTTTAAACAGGGAATTTGAAAACACAGAATTTTTAAACACGCATTTTGCTGAAAAAAAAGAAAGAAAAAAAAACATTCTATGAAATTGTGGACATAATTTGATGTAAAAAAAATCTGGTTTTGCGTTGGAATTTTGTTTTTAAATGTAATTATCCTGACAATTTTATTGGAAAAGTAATTTAGTGTTTTAAAATTTGGTGTATAAAAATGCAGTGTTAAAAATATTCAATGTAGAAAAAATCAGTGTAGAAAAAATTCAGTATAAAAAAATTCTGTGTAAAAAAAAATCAGTATATAAAATTTCAGTATAAAACAATTCAGTACTGAAACATTTGCTGCTTCAAAAATGAAGAATCAAGTCTAAGGAGGTTCATTTGTGTCTTGCTTGCTAGTGTCATTTATTGAACAGGCGTCACCATTGTTCTTTGTTTGTTTTGTTTTTTTGTTTTGCTTAGTTTTTTTTTTTTGTTTGTTTGTTTTTTTTGTTTGCTCCATGCTTTTTTAACCTGTAAAGCACTTTGGTGCAATCTAAAAAGTTGTTGAAAATGTGCTATATTAATAAAGTTGACTTGACTTGACTTGACTTGACTGCAGTCCACACGTATCTCTTATGTGTGACTGCCATCTACTGGTCACACTTATCATTACACCATGCACCAAATCAAATAGCTTCCAGGTTGTTAAGCTCAAACAGAATGAATACGTGCATTAGGCGCACCGGGTTATAAGTCGCACTTTGGGTTTTTCAAAGGATTTGAAGTGCGCCTTTCAGTCCAGTTGTTATATTTTATGGTATTTGGAGAATATACTTTATAGTACCGTAATTTCCGGACTATAAGCCGCACCTGACTATAAGCCGCACCAGCTAAATTTAGGGGAAAATACAGATTGCTCCATATATAAGCCGCACCCGACTATAAGCCGCAGGGTTTTGATGTGTAATTAGCGTAGTATATAGTGTAATTAGCGTAGTATATAGGGGTTCCTGCTACCACGGAGGGGATTGTCGGGACAGAGATGACTGTTTGGGAACGCAAAGCGTCCCATTTATTAACAATAAATCTTTCAATCATTCAATCAAACTTTCACATCTTTGACATGGCAAACAGCATTCGTGCAGAGTACAAATAATACAACGGTGCAAAGTAATACAAAGTGCTCGCCTGTACGTTATCAAAATAACCAGCCTACCGGTATATGAAAAGTCAGTCTTTAATCATTGTGTCATCGTCTTCCTCCTGCGTACTAAAACCACCGAAATCCTCTTCGTCGGTGTCGGAGAAGAACAGGCCGTATATAAGCCGCACCCTTGTATAAGCCGCAGGGACCAGAACGAGGGGAAAAAGTAGCGGCTTATAGTCCGGAAATTACGGTATTTGGAGAATATACTTTATAGTATTTGGAGAATGTGGTTGAAATAGTTGCCGTACTTTGGCCATATTGCTTTGAGGCCGTGTGGCCCATCCCTCCTTTATCTGACATTAGGAGTGATTCACTGGATTTATTGGCCATGAAATGTGTGTATCTTTTAATGAAATGTGTGTATCTTTCAATGAAATGTGTGTATGTTTTAATGAAATGTGTGTATGTTTCAATGAAATGTGTGTATGTTTCAATGAAATGTGTGTATGTTTCAATGAAATGTGTGTATCTTTCAATGAAATGTGTGTATCTTTCAATGAAATGTGTGTATGTTTCAATGAAATGTGTGTATGTTTCAATGAAATGTGTGTATCTTTCAATGAAATGTGTGTATGTTTCAATGAAATGTGTGTATGTTTCAATGAAATGTGTGTATCTTTCAATGAAATGTGTGTATGTTTCAATGAAATGTGTGTATGTTTCAATGAAATGTGTGTATCTTTCAATGAAATGTGTGTATGTTTCAATGAAATGTGTGTATGTTTCAATGAAATGTGTGTATCTTTCAATGAAATGTGTGTATCTTTCAATGAAATGTGTGTATGTTTCAATGAAATGTGTGTATGTTTCAATGAAATGTGTGTATGTTTCAATGAAATGTGTGTATGTTTCAATGAAATGTGTGTATGTTTCAATGAAATGTGTGTATGTTTCAATGAAATGTGTGTATGTTTCAATGAAATGTGTGTATGTTTCAATGAAATGTGTGTATGTTTCAATGAAATGTGTGTATGTTTCAATGAAATGTGTGTATGTTTCAATGAAATGTGTGTATGTTTCAATGAAATGTGTGTATGTTTCAATGAAATGTGTGTATGTTTCAATGAAATGTGTGTATGTTTCAATGAAATGTGTGTATGTTTCAATGAAATGTGTGTATGTTTCAATGAAATGTGTGTATGTTTCAATGAAATGTGTGTATGTTTCAAGGGAAGACTGCCATGCTTGATAAGCGGCCATCATCATCATCATCATCATCATTAGGGAGGCTAATGATTAGACTGCTTATGATTGGCAAATCAGTGACTGTCTGACCTCTGACCCTGAGGACAAAAGTAATTGTAAATACTAGAAGAGTACTGCGTGGCAAACAAGAATACTAGAAGAGTACTGCGTGGCAAACAAGGCCAAGCCAGGATGTGTTGCCAAAACGAGGTCACATGTCTGTCATTTGGATGAGCGGCGGCAGATAAAGTGATTTATAGTTGAATAGTTGCACAATCCTACGCTGGACAAAACATGTTTGCAGATAGCAGCGCTCCAGACTAAGTCTTTATTACCGCATATCTCAGTGCCCTTATTTTGAAAAACAAGGAGGAATCAAATATTAAAAACATATATTTACCTTTTACTGTTATATATTTGCCCTGAATACAGTTGTCTGTGGAGTGACTTTTTGCAGTAACATTTTTATTTATTGTATTTACTTACTTTTATTTATTTACTTTCCCTTATTTACTTTATTTTTTTTACATTTTGTGGTTGTCTTGTTTGTTTGTTTAATAGTGAAAGCTTTTGCTTCCCTCTTGTGGACAAAAGCGTTCAATGTTAGCAACATGCTACCTAACAGATTTGTATTTTTATCGTTTTATTGTGAAATGACGACCTAATTAAACGCACACATTATGATCACTGTTGTTGTTGTTGTTGTTCAAATGTAACAATAACAATCTAATGTATTTTATGCTCCTGTCTTAGTTTTATAAATAATTGTTCACCACCTCAGATAACATTTCATTCATGTGACACCATACAGTAGTGTAGTAGACCTAAGTATTCATTAAGTACCACCATAATGACAACATTAAATACAGTAGTGTAGTAGACCTAAGTATTCATTAAGTACCACCATAATGACAACATTAAATACAGTAGTGTAGTAGACCTAAGTATTCATTAAGTACCACCATAATGACAACATTAAATACAGTAGTGTAGTAGACCTAAGTATTCATTAAGTACCACCATAATGACAACATTAAATACAGTAGTGTAGTAGACCTAAGTATTCATTAAGTACCACCATAATGACAACATTAAATACAGTAGTGTAGTAGACCTAAGTATTCATTAAGTACCACCATGATGACAACATTAAATACAGTAGTGTAGTAGACCTAAGTATTCATTAAGTACCACCATAATGACAACATTAAATACAGTAGTGTAGTAGACCTAAGTATTCATTAAGTACCACCATAATGACAACATTAAATACAGTAGTGTAGTAGACCTAAGTATTCATTAAGTACCACCATAATGACAACATTAAATACAGTAGTGTAGTAGACCTAAGTATTCATTAAGTACCACCATAATGACAACATTAAATACAGTAGTGTAGTAGACCTAAGTATTCATTAAGTACCACCATAATGACAACATTAAATACAGTAGTGTAGTAGACCTAAGTATTCATTAAGTACCACCATGATGACAACATTAAATACAGTAGTGTAGTAGACCTAAGTATTCATTAAGTACCACCATAATGACAACATTAAATACAGTAGTGTAGTAGACCTAAGTATTCATTAAGTACCACCATAATGACAACATTAAATACAGTAGTGTAGTAGACCTAAGTATTCATTAAGTACCACCATAATGACAACATTAAATACAGTAGTGTAGTAGACCTAAGTATTCATTAAGTACCACCATAATGACAACATTAAATACAGTAGTGTAGTAGACCTAAGTATTCATTAAAAACAAGGCAGAGGTTTTATTTAACAAGTATATTTCATAATTTTGGCCACTGTAGGATCACACACAGTTTGAACAGTAACACTGTGTTTGAATATTTAATTAAGTGTACCGCTAGCTAGAGCCCGCGTACCACTAAAAAATCTGACGCCACCATTGTATAATATTTAATAATAATCTATATAAAAAATAAAAAATAAAATATATATATATATATATATATATATATATATATATATATATATACTGTAACATCACAAAATTCTATGATTATTACAACATGAAGGTGCCCGGTGAAGCCCCGCCCACTACGTGACGTCACCACCTAGCCTGTGATTGGCTGTCGTGTCTGAGCTCCTTGCGTTGCCACACAGCACCTTGTCTTTTTCAAAGGTGTCTTTTTTTTAAGGTGTCTTCCTTTAAGGTGTCTTTTCCAACATCGCAACAACAGACGTGAAGGAGAGAGAAGAAAAAAGGCGATTATTTCCGCTGAGAAGGCTTTTAAAAGACGGAGATTTGACGCGGAGGAGAAGAATGTGTTTCTGTGCGTGGACTTTAATTACTTTATAACACAAGACATTGGAAGAGTTTCTAACACAAGACATTGAAAAAGTGTGTAAAAAGAGGCGATGGAGCGGAAGATCCTGTGCTTGTTTGACGTGGACGGTACTCTGACAGCACCCAGATCGGTGAGCTGCTTTATTCCAATAGTTACGGTAATGACCTGTCCGCTTTTGCCTTTACGTCACCTACTCTTTTCCTCCTGACACGCTGACGTCATCACTTCTGCAGATATCATAGAGGTGGGCAAATATCGATATATACCTGTATATATATATGTGTGTATATATATAAATATATATACACATATAACGTGTGTATATATGTGTGTATATACTGTACATAAATGTGTATACATGTATTTGTATATATTTATATGTATATATGAGTGTATATATATATATATATGTACACATATATACACATATACAAATATACACACACAAACGTGTATATATGTGTGTATATATTTATATGTATAAATGTGTGTATATATGTACACACATATATATACATATTTATACATATAAATATATACACACATATACACACACATATATACACGTATATACGTGCATATATACACATTCACACACACATATACTCACACACATATACTGTATATACACATTTTTACACACAAATGTATATACACATTTATACATATATATATATACAAACACACATATACACATATATATATATACATATTTATATATTTACACGTATATACACACACATATATACACATTTATACATGCATATATACACCTACACACACACACACACACACATATATACATACACATTTTTACACACAAATGTATATACACATTTATACATACATATATATATATATATATATATATATATATATATATATACACAAACACACACATACACGTATACACATTTATATATATACACACGTTTATACACACACACACATATATATATACACACATATATATAAACAAACACAATATTACACATGTACACACACATATATATGCACACATATATATATACAAACACATAATTACACATGTACACACAGACATATATATATACACACATATATATATAAACAAACACAATAATACACATGTACACACACATATATATGCACACATATATATATACAAACACATAATTACACATGTACACACACACATATATATATATATACACACACGCATTTATATACAAACACATATATACACATGTACACACGTATATATATATATTTATATATATATATATACACACATTTTTGTGTGCGTGTGTGTTAGCGACTAGCAATATGTTAGCGATAAAACTGAAGCACTCTGCCATTCATTCATTGACATTGGCTTGTGTGGATGGCGTGGGGGGGGTAGGGGGTGGAGGTGTGGCTGTGGTTTCAGTGGATGGCAGATTGTAAACTACCATCGACTACATTTGAGTAGCCATTGAAGTTTCACGTTAAAGTGAGGTCAATTGTAGAGTTTGTGAGGGGTTTTAAGAGCAGGGATGACTTGGCTAAATGGGGGCCCTGAGCAGAATTGTGTTTGACTAAGTACAAAGATCCCTCCTGCTACCTTCTCTTATTCTCTGGCAGACCAGGTGCGTTAGAATGTGTTTATGAGCGAGGGCGAAGGTAACTTGTGGAGCCCAGCATTGTCACACTCGCCATTGCCTTGTTTTGTGCACTCAAATATTCCTAGTAGGTAACGGTGTGTTCATGCAGTCACGTAAAAAAGACACAAAGTCTTTTCTCTCTGCCGCATAGAAAATAGACCCGCAGCTGGACCAGTTCTTCCAAACTCTGCGACGCAAAGTCAAGATCGGCATCGTTGGAGGCTCCGACTACTCCAAGATAGCAGAGCAGCTCGGGGAAGGAGACGAAGGTGAGCTAGTCAACAACACCACTTGAATTATACAGTACATTCAAATCAAATACAATCAAATATGGCTATTCAGTGCATTCCACCATATATTAAATCAGATTGTATTCATATTAGGGTTGGTGTAAAAAGTGACGATAAAGGTGAAGTTATAACACTGAAACGCCCTCAGGAAGAGCTGCTTTAAAACAAGGCTAGTGTTTTAGTCAGCAGTGTTATAGCTACTTCTAAATCACTAATCCTCGTCTCCATGGCGACAAATAAAGTGAGTTTCTTACAAGTATCATTATCACTGCAGGATGAGGAATAGCTAAACATGCTTCACTACACACCGTAGGAGGATACAATAGCTCACCACCGTCACAATGTAAACAAATGCCATGGGTGGATCTACACCTGACATCCACTGTAATGATACCAAGTACAATACATGGGTGGATCTACACCTGACATCCACTGTAATGATACCAAGTACAATACATGGGTGGATCTACACCTGACATCCACTGTAATGATACCAAGTACAATACATGGGTGGATCTACACCTGACATCCACTGTAATGATACCAAGTACAATACATGGGTGGATCTACACCTGACATCCACTGTAATGATACCAAGTACAATACATGGGTGGATCTACACCTGACATCCACTGTAATGATACCATGTGCTTTCTGCACAGCACAATTGCGATTTACACAAAGGTACATGAATGTTTTCCAAGTTATTTCAGCATGAATATTATACGTCAGTAAACAGCTGGACAAGTTGTTTTTTGAACATTATTTTTTGGGACCAGTAGCGACATAATGCTAATGTTGTGTTTAACTTAGCAGCAAAAAACATCAGAGACCTTTATTACGTGTGTCTTAGAGGAGCCTCAACATTTGATTTCTAAATATGGCCAAACTCCTGGGAAAATTGGTCTAAATATGGCATTTTTCTACATCACAATAACTCATCTACTCCATTTTATACCATTGTATAACACTTTATGGATTGAATTTCCTGGTGGGGAACCCTGAAATAAATAAAAACTATTCTGGGCTCCTTCACGTAGACTAGAATTGAGACATTTTTCTTCATTTCTTCCTGGATGTTACAGAAAGTATGAGAATGTGTGAGCTGCCACCCGCTCTTCTTTACTTTATTTTTACTTATAAGTGCTTTCCATACATGAAAAAGAAATGCAACACAAAGTGCTTTACAGACTTAAAAACAATACCCCCATGACTCACATCCCCCATCATCACACACACACAAACACACACATGCACACAAATACCAAACACAAACACACATATGAACACATGAGTGCATGGCTGAGTACAGAGGAGCCAGGTGAGTAAACACTATCACATCTGCACCAGGAGGTCATCAGACCACGGCCACCAGGACGCTGACACAAAGCACTGAGGAAAGTTGGAAAGTAAAAATAATAAAACCTGAAAAATAGTAAGTAAAACATATGAAGATAAAAAAAGTAAATATATAATAAATAAATAGAAGTAAATAAAATATTGCATAACTAATAAGATAAAAAGTGAAGTGCGAATGACTTCAATAAAATGTATTAATATTAGGTCAAAGCCAAATAAAAAAGGTGGGTCTTAAAAACATGAACCTTCTCCGCAGCCCTGAGATGTTGCATAGACCGGGGCCATAATGGTGGAAAGATGCCACCCGTGACTTTGTGTCCTGACTTTTGGAATAATTAGGAGGCGATAAAAAGTCCCAGTACCATAAAAACATTTATGAACCATAAGAAGAACTTTAAAATTGATCCTGAAAGAGATTTTAAAACTGGTGTAATGTGAGCCCGCCTTCTGGTCGTCTTAAATACTTATGCAATAAGTCTCCTTTAGGTCGCCCATATCTGTGGCCTTGTTAGTTGATTGAATCACGGAACATGATCCTTTAATGAGCCCACTCCCCGAGTCAAGACGTGGCACTCCTTTAATGAGCCCACTCCCCGAGTCAACACGTGGCACTCCTTTAATGAGCCCACTCCCCGAGTCAACACGTGGCACTCCTTTAATGAGCCCACTCCCCGAGTCAACACGTGGCGCTCCTTTAATGAGCCCACTCCCCGAGTCAACACGTGGCGCTCCTTTAATGAGCCCACTCCCCGAGTCAACACGTGGCACTCCTTTAATGAGCCCACTCCCCGAGTCAACACGTGGCGCTCCTTTAATGAGCCCACTCCCCGAGTCAACACGTGGCGCTCCTTTAATGAGCCCACTCCCCGAGTCAACACGTGGCGCTCCTTTAATGAGCCCACTCCCCGAGTCAACACGTGGCGCTCCTTTAATGAGCCCACTCCCCGAGTCAACACGTGGCGCTCCTTTAATGAGCCCACTCCCCGAGTCAACACGTGGCACTCCTTTAATGAGCCCACTCCCCGAGTCAACATGTGGCACTCCTTTAATGAGCCCACTCCCCGAGTCAACACGTGGCGCTCCTTTAATGAGCCCACTCCCCGAGTCAACACGTGGCACTCCTTTAATGAGCCCACTCCCCGAGTCAACACGTGGCGCTCCTTTAATGAGCCCACTCCCCGAGTCAACACGTGGCGCTCCTTTAATGAGCCCACTCCCCGAGTCAACACGTGGCGCTCCTTTAATGAGCCCACTCCCCGAGTCAACACGTGGCGCTCCTTTAATGAGCCCACTCCCCGAGTCAACATGTGGCGCTCCTTTAATGAGCCCACTCCCCGAGTCAACACGTGGCGCTCCTTTAATGAGCCCACTCCCCGAGTCAACATGTGGCGCTCCTTTAATGAGCCCACTCCCCGAGTCAACACGTGGCGCTCCTTTAATGAGCCCACTCCCCGAGTCAACACGTGGCGCTCCTTTAATGAGCCCACTCCCCGAGTCAACACGTGGTGCTCCTTTAATGAGCCCACTCCCCGAGTCAACACGTGGCGCTCCTTTAATGAGCCCACTCCCCGAGTCAACACGTGGCGCTCCTTTAATGAGCCCACTCCCCGAGTCAACACGTGGCGCTCCTTTAATGAGCCCACTCCCCGAGTCAACACGTGGCACTCCTTTAATGAGCCCACTCCCCGAGTCAACACGTGGCGCTCCTTTAATGAGCCCACTCCCCGAGTCAACACGTGGCGCTCCTTTAATGAGCCCACTCCCCGAGTCAACACGTGGCGCTCCTTTAATGAGCCCACTCCCCGAGTCAACACGTGGCACTCCTTTAATGAGCCCACTCCCCGAGTCAACACGTGGCACTCCTTTAATGAGCCCACTCCCCGAGTCAACACGTGGCGCTCCTTTAATGAGCCCACTCCCCGAGTCAACACGTGGCGCTCCTTTAATGAGCCCACTCCCCGAGTCAACACGTGGCACTCCTTTAATGAGCCCACTCCCCGAGTCAACACGTGGCACTCCTTTAATGAGCCCACTCCCCGAGTCAACACGTGGCGCTCCTTTAATGAGCCCACTCCCCGAGTCAACACGTGGCGCTCCTTTAATGAGCCCACTCCCCGAGTCAACACGTGGCGCTCCTTTAATGAGCCCACTCCCCGAGTCAACACGTGGCGCTCCTTTAATGAGCCCACTCCCCGAGTCAACACGTGGCGCTCCTTTAATGAGCCCACTCCCCGAGTCAACACGTGGCGCTCCTTTAATGAGCCCACTCCCCGAGTCAACACGTGGCGCTCCTTTAATGAGCCCACTCCCCGAGTCAACACGGGACCGCTAAGACGCCAGGAAGGAAGGGCAAAAACTGGATCTCCCGGAAAGAAAAAAAAAAGAAGGAAGTTTTGACAAGTAAGTGGAGGAGACGTACTGTTGGAGAGCAGCACTGCAAGAAGGGGGAGGGCATTTTTATTTTCAAATGAAGTGAAAAAATAATCAGGTAATTTTTGTTATGTAAGGCAAACTACTGGTGCATGAACAGTGTTATTACAAACTACTGGCGCACGAACGGTGTTATTACAAACTACTGGCGCACGAACGGTGTTATTACAAACTACTGGCGCACGAACGGTGTTATTACAAACTACTGGCGCACAAACGGTGTTATTACAAACTACTGGCGCACGAACAGTGTTATTCCAAACTACTGGCCCACGAACGGTGTTATTACAAACTACTGGTGCATGAACAGTGTTATTACAAACTACTGGCGCACGAACGGTGTTATTACAAACTACTGGCGCACGAACGGTGTTATTACAAACTACTGGCGCACAAACGGTGTTATTACAAACTACTGGCCCACGAACGGTGTTATTACAAACTACTGGCGCACGAACAGTGTTATTACAAACTACTGGCGCACGAACGGTGTTATTCCAAACTACTGGCGCACGAACAGTGTTATTCCAAACTACTGGCGCACGAACGGTGTTATTCCAAACTACTGGTGCACGAACGGTGTTATTCCAAACTACTGGCGCACGAACGGTGTTATTACAAACTACTGGTGCACGAACGGTGTTATTACAAACTACTGGTGCACGAACAGTGTTATTACAAACTACTGGCGCACGAACGGTGTTATTACAAACTACTGGCCCACGAACGGTGTTATTACAAACTACTGGCGCACGAACAGTGTTATTACAAACTACTGGTGCACGAACGGTGTTATTACAAACTACTGGTGCACGAACAGTGTTATTACAAACTACTGGCGCACGAACGGTGTTATTACAAACTACTGGTGCACGAACAGTGTTATTACAAACTACTGGCACACGAACAGTGCTATTACAAACTACTGGTGCACGAACAGTGTTATTACAAACTACTGGCGCACGAACGGTGTTATTACAAACTACTGGCGCACGAACGGTGTTATTACAAACTACTGGCGCACGAACGGTGTTATTCCAAACTACTGGTGCACGAACAGTGTTATTCCAAACTACTGGCGCACGAACAGTGTTATTCCAAACTACTGGCGCACGAACGGTGTTATTCCAAACTACTGGCGCACGAACAGTGTTATTCCAAACTACTGGCGCACGAACAGTGTTATTCCAAACTACTGGTGCACGAACAGTGTTATTGCAAAGTACTGGTGCACGAACAGTGTTATTCCAAACTACTGGCGCACGAACAGTGTTATTACAAACTACTTCATCAACTACTAAGTGCTGCTATCATATTCTATCTGCTTGGGTACTTCTGTTGTAGTTGTGAAAAAGGCTGATACAGATTTTAAAAAATACCAATATACATAAAAATGCCAAATATCGGCGGTTTATAATGATAATTATCATTATCAGGTATCATTATCACTGGAGGATGAGACTAAACATGTTACACACCAATAGCAAGTTATTAGAAATGACTATAGTTTTTCTACAAACTGTGAACATCAGACTTGTAGTATTGGAGAAGTCCTTGCCATGATTGACACCTCTCTTCTTCTGCAGTCTTACACAAGTTTGACTGAAGTCCTTGCCATGATTGACACCTCTCTTCTTCTGCAGTCTTACACAAGTTTGACTGAAGTCCTTGCCATGATTGACACCTCTCTTCTTCTGCAGTCTTACACAAGTTTGACTGAAGTCCTTGCCATGATTGACACCTCTCTTCTTCTGCAGTCTTACACAAGTTTGACTATGTGTTTGCTGAGAACGGCACAGTGCAGTACAAAGATGGGAAGCTCCTCTCCAAACATGTAAGTGAACATCATGTTTGTGTTTGTGTTCCATTGTCTTGGAAACTGTACACCTCAACCCTAAAGTCCAACCTTTTTACCGCTCAAAATGAAAAGATTGGGGGGCCATGTTGACGCAGTAGATTTGCGTTGTCTCGGAAGGTAACCCCTGCGAAAAATAATGAAGGGTGTGAATCCTTGGGCACCCAACCATTCAATCCGCTTCCAATTCCTGGAGTGAGGATTCCATTCAGAACCCATTCTAGATGCAACTGGACAGGTAGCAGTGTGCGCTCACATTCCATAGAAAGCAGCCTCATATCCATGAACTGACATTAGTATGTGCTTGTTCACACAACCGCGTGCAGAATGACAACAAGTGTGCGGTGACTAAAACACACCAAACATGAAGGACATGCAAGTGTCTAGGAGACAAAAGACTTTTTCTTGATTATGTACATTACATCTTTTTGCTCTTCTTGCAAGTCTTTTTTTGTGTGCTTTTCTTCGAGAGTCATATCCATATATATAATAATGTACTGTGGCAGGCTATCCAGGAGCATATTGGATGATGTATCCATATATATAATAATGTACTGTGGCAGGCTATCCAGGAGCATATTTGATGATGTATCCATATATATAATCATGTACTGTGGCAGGCTATCCAGGAGCATATTGGAGACTGTATCCATATATATAATAATGTACTGTGGCAGGCTATCCAGGAACATATTGGATGATGTATCCATATATATAATAATGTACTGTGGCAGGCTATCCAGGAGCATATTGGATGATGTATCCATATATATAATCATGTACTGTGGCAGGCTATCCAGGAACATATTGGATGATGTATCCATATATATAATCATGTACTGTGGCAGGCTATCCAGGAACATATTGGATGATGTATCCATATATATAATAATGTACTGTGGCAGGCTATCCAGGAGCATATTGGATGATGTATCCATATATATAATCATGTACTGTGGCAGGCTATCCAGGAGCATATTGGATGATGTATCCATATATATAATAATGTACTGTGGCAGGCTATCCAGGAACATATTGGATGATGTATCCATATATATAATCATGTACTGTGGCAGGCTATCCAGGAGCATATTGGATGATGTATCCATATATATAATCATGTACTGTGGCAGGCTATCCAGGAACATATTGGAGAGGAGCTGCTGCAGGACCTGATCAACTTCTGCCTGAACTACATGGGGCTCATCAAGCTGCCAAAGAAAAGGCAAGCAACTGACCAACAGATTGTTGACTTGCACTCCTACCGGTCGTAATCAGTCGCCAGTATTAACAATAAGTTATAAGTCATAATTATCCCCTCAACTCCCCCCAAAATGGATTAACTTGCTGGAATAAAAAAGACAATATAACATACATCCATAAACGTGGATGCATGTGAAAAAGTGCAATATATTTATCTGTACAGTAACCTATTTATTTATTTATATATGCACCTTATTGCTTTTTTATCCTGCACCACCATGAGCTTATGTAACGAAATTTCGTTCTTATATGTACTGTAAAGTTCAAATTTGAATGACAATAAAAATGAAGTCTAAGTTTAAGTCTAAGTCTAAATCTACAGTACGGCTCCAGCTGCCAACTCATAACGTGGCCGCTTCTTTCCCCCCCAAAAATGTGTAAGTCAGACAACATAAATAAGAAGGAGAACATTCTTCTATTTTTCTCAGCCGTGATGTATTTGATGGTTTTTGCAGTCCTAATGTAGTGTTGTGGTGACATTGAAAGTGTCTGCACCTTGTCAAGTCCTTGACTCGTTGCAGGGGAACATTCATTGAGCTGAGGAATGGAATGCTCAATATTTGCCCCATCGGTCGGAGCTGCACCACGGAGGAGCGAATGGAATTCTCCGAAATTGATAAGGTAAAGTAGAAAAATCATATCAAAATTGCTACCTGCAAACATGCCATCGGTGAGATTAGATAATGGAAGGTGTTTGAGTTCCGTCTGAGCGTTATTTTGGCTTACAGAGTATTTGGAGTCTTGCACCCATCACTGCTAAACATGCGTTCCCTCCCTCTCTTGTGGATAGTGCCTTTTTAAGATGGTCAAGGCTGGGGATCAACAACATTAAAGATTTAAAAACACTTTTGCCTCTTTCCAGCAACTTTGTGATACATTGTTACTCCCTAACCCTTTTAGATATCTTCAGATCCACAGTTTTGTTCCTAATACTTTTCCCAGGTTTCCAAACTTATCAACTGACAGTTTTAGATGCTTTTTTTTACACGGCTTTTGACTTTAAAAGGATCAATTACACATATTTACAATCACTATTTTTATTTACGCTCGCTGCGCAGGCTAGCTCTCTAATCAGCTAAACAGACTCAATAACTCCACAGTGAGGTTTTGGTCAATTTACTGAGGAATTTGTAAAAAAAAAGAAAGAATGCCACTGTAAGGTAATAATACTAACACAGACACTCGTAAAAGTGTTAGCATATTAGCTAATGCTAGCGACGCTAGCTGGATTACATTACGATAGCACGTACAAATATGCATGAAAACACTCCTACAGACATCACGCATGGGATGCTTTAGAAAGTAAGAATTGTTTTAGTTACATTGTAAAACTTACAAATGTTGACATACATTAGCTGCACCGTCTTACAGGCCGCAGCGTGCAAAGCGTAGGAAAAAAGTAGCGTCTTATAGTCATGAGATTAGGTCAGGAGTGTCAAACGTACGGCCTATGTGGCGAACAGGTTTAATCCGGCCCACGAGATGGGTTTTCTAAGTATAAAAATGAGCTGAAATTTTTTGTATAAAAGAAAGTGCTGTTCCTAATGTGTCCACTGGATGTCGCAATAGCAATTCTGTCAGGCAAGCAAACGGTTTGTACCCAGGCCGAGCAAGAGGTATAGAGTAAAGGCTCCTCGCCCTCCACCCTGCTTCCAGCACATTGTTACTTTGACACCAAAATGTCTGTCAAAAATGAGTAAAGTGAGCGAAGAGTGTAACTCAACCCTCCCGAATACTTTCTACTTCCGCTTCTTAGGCTTTGTTGAGTTAGCACACAATTAATATGATGTATGATTTATTTTCTTCAATAGCAGATAGGCTGTGACTTAACATTTGATGTCTTTGGGGCGGTATAGCTCGGTTGGTAGAGCGGCCGTGCCAGCAACTTGAGTGTTGCAGGTTCGATCCCCGCTTCCGCCATCCTAGTCACTGCCGTTGTGTCCTTGGGCAAGACACTTTACCCACCTGCTCCCAGTGCCACCCACACTGGTTTGAATGTAACTTAGATATTGGGTTTCACTATGTAAAGCGCTTTGAGTCACTTGAGAAAAAGCGCTATATAAATGTAATTCACTTCACTTTGCAGATACACTGAGGCAAAGTCTAAGTTCATTGTTGTCAGGAAGCCATTGAAGTGATTTGTACATTTTCAGAAAGTGCTTGTTCTAATTTTGGCTAAAGCAAAACAAAGAAAACAATCTGAAGTTGTCTTTATTTTGAAGTTATCATGCCATGATTTGACCAGTGCGGCCCACTTGGGAGTAGACTTTCCTCCATGTTTGACACCCTAGGATTAGATCATGGATTGTGAGCAAACTGTGCTGTTCTTTTGTGTTCTAGCACAGGTGATAGCATTGTGTTGATGTAGCAATCATTCCGTTGCAGTTGCTGTTGGGCAAAAGGCCCTTTTTGAAGGTTGCGCTGAATGTCGCAGGAGTACAGAGAAAAACACGGAGGGTAAAAGGCCGGGGTGGACTGTGTTTAATGAGCCGGAGAGTTTAAACAGTGTGAATAGATCACACGTCCAGCAGAGGTGTTTGAACCCATCATCGGGAGATCAATTATACAAATATATGGAAAAAGGAATGGCATTAAAAGAAAAAGAGCCAGCAGACACCAACATGCGTGAATTGAGTTTGTTTTAATTAGCCCCTTACGTCATCCAGCAGCTATACAATTATAAAATGATATTGCTGAACAGACGATGTGTCTAATATTTGTTTTATTTCTGACAGATATGTTAACACACACACACATAGGTGTCAGTTTGCCCGTATTTTTCAGACGTACTACACAAAGACGCAAAATAGCACCCGCAGATTCAGTTTGAGCCTGGATAAATCACATTGTGCTTGCTGAATGATTACACCATATCTTCTGGATTGTACAGCGCACCGGTATATAAGCCACACCCACTGCATTTTAGAAGAAAAAAATACATACATTAGCCGCACCAGACTATAAGCCGCAGATATGTGAATAATGCTGTATAATAGACTGTATTTATATTATTCACATGTGAATAATGCTGTATAATAGACTGTATTTATATTATTCGCATGTGAATAATGCTGTATAATAAACTGTATTTATATTATTCACATGTGAATAATGCTGTATAATAGACTGTATTTATATTATTCACATGTGAATAATGCTGTATAATAGACTGTATTTATATTATTCACATGTGAATAATGCTGTATAATAGACTGTATTTATATTATTCACCTGTGAATAATGCTGTATAATAGAGTGCATTTATATTATTCACATGTTAACAATGCTGTATAATAAACTGTATTTATATTATTCACATGTGAATAATGCTGTATAATAGACTGTATTTATATTATTCACATGTGAATAATGCTGTATAATAGACTGTATTTATATTATTCACATGTGAATAATGCTGTATAATAGACTGTATTTATTTTATTCACATGTGAATAATGCTGTATAATAGACTTTTTTTATTTTATTCACATGTGAATAATGCTGTATAATAGACTGTATTTATATTATTCACATGTGAATAATGCTGTATAATAGACTGTATTTATATTATTCACATATAAAAAATACATAAGTGTTTATTGTTTATTTTGAGCGAACTGTGTTGCTGAATTTCTCCCAGGGATCAATAAAGTACTTTCTATTCTATTCTATTCTATTTTATTCTATACGTTGTGACATGAGTCATTTACACATAAATATTCTTTAAGTATATCATAATAACCCCACAGTGACGTTTTGCTGAATTTACTGAGGAATTTGTGAAAGTGAAACAGTACAAAAAGAATGTCATTGTAAGTTAATAATACTAACACAGACACTCGTAAACATGTTAGCGTATTAGCTAATGCTAACAATGCTAGCTTGATTAGATAACTAGGCACATACAAATATGCATGCAAACACTCCTACAGACGGTTTAGTAAGTATGAATAGTTTTAGTTATATTGCAAAACTTACAAACGTTGCTTGGAGTGATGAATGAAGAATCCATACGAGTAGAAACGTTATGGACAGCTAGAAGACAGAACGGCACTTCTACTTCCGGTTGAAGTCTCAGTCTAAACAGAAGGGTAATGCAGCAGTGCAGCACCTGCAGTGAGTGAACTTTTCCAAAAGGCGGCGCCATAGTTTGCATGGGCTATGAAGTTTGCACATTTTAGTACACGCAAACATTTAGTTTGTTCCTTCACACTGCAGTTGCATCAGACACATGTCGGATTTATATCCACATACTAAAGAGGCCTGGGTCGGATTTGTGTTTTGAACGTTTTGGTTAAATGTTGGGAAAGACAGTAATACAGCATCAATCACAAAAGAAACCCATTTGGAGAGTAACCTCGCGGTCACACCCTTTTGATGCCCTGACCCACCGCCCAAAATGTCAACACTCCAAAATATTGTTGTATATATAATGTTTTTTTGCCATACCTGACCTGCCTGCAAATTATAGGGACTTTTCCTGCATGTTAAGGGCCTCAAAAAGGCAGAAAACCCGTTGTGATTTCAGTAGGGCCCTTGCGGGGCTTGCTTGGCAAATTAAATTCAATTAAATGAAATAAAAAAGACATTTAAGTAAATAACACAAAACTACTTTAGATTGCAATCATCATTTGAAGCAATTAGGATCAAGATCTGAATTTGTGGAGCCGAGTTATTAACGTTTCCTGTTTTGTGGCGAATCACCGGAGCAATGTTTGCCGCTGTGCCACGCCCACTTCTTATGACGTAGGCAAAATTTGTTCGCATTTTATCATTCCCTCCACATGTAATATCTGTTGTATGAACTGCCACTCATTTGGCTAAAGTCCCTAGGAGGAGTTCATTAAAGTACGACCCCTTTTATTTCACGGAAAAACGGCTAAAAACAATCGGAGCCAAGAGTGGCGCCATGCCATGCCACGCCCACATCTTATGGCGTGGGGAAAATGGGTTTGCAATTTATCATCACCTATATGTGTACTATCTGTTATGTTACTACCACTCATTTGGTCAAAGTCCCTAGTAGGAGTTCTTTACACTACGACCCCTTTTTATGACGAAAAATGGAAGACGAAAACCAAGATGGCCGACTTCCTGTTCATTGTTAAGTATGACTTTTTGAGACTTTTATGTGCGTCCCGTCATGATACATGTCTCCTCCCACTTTCCTGTCCATACAGGAAGCTGGCAGGAGGGGCAATTTGTGTCTCATTTTAAAGAGAGAGTCCATTTTGAAATGTCATATTCATGAATATTGAATTGTTGGCACACCTGCAAAACATGCGACTTGTTGGGCAGGTCTCCAAAAGGCTTCCAGGCGTACAAACACAGCAGTTTCACTCATTCACAGCAATCTCACTCATTCACAGCAGTTTCACTCATTCACAGCAATCTCACTCATTCACAGCAATCTCACTCATTCACAGCAGTTTCACTCATTCACAGCAATCTCACTCATTCACAGCAGTTTCACTCATTCACAGCAATCTCACTCATTCACAGCAGTTTCACTCATTCACAGCAATCTCACTCATTCACAGCAGTTTCACTCATTCACAGCAATCTCACTCATTCACAGCAATCTCACTCATTCACAGCAGTTTCACTCATTCACAGCAATCTCACTCATTCACAGCAATCTCACTCATTCACAGCAATCTCACTCATTCACAGCAGTTTCACTCATTCACAGCAATCTCACTCATTCACAGCAGTTTCACTCATTCACAGCAATCTCACTCATTCACAGCAATCTCACTCATTCACAGCAGTTTCACTCATTCACAGCAATCTCACTCATTCACAGCAATTTCACTCATTCACAGCAATCTCACTCATTCACAGCAATCTCACTCATTCACAGCAATTTCACTCATTCACAGCAATTTCACTCATTCACAGCAATCTCACTCATTCACAGCAATTTCACTCATTCACAGCAATCTCACTCATTCACAGCAATTTCACTCATTCACAGCAATTTCACTCATTCACAGCAATCTCACTCATTCACAGCAATCTCACTCATTCACAGCAATCTCACTCATTCACGCGCCCTAATTAGTGATCGTTCTGTCATGTGTGGGAGTGGATGAAGGAAGAACTAAGCAGAGTATATTTTACACACAGGTGAAGAGAAGCAATACAACATCAATCACACCATGACCTGAATGACAAACTGACAAATCTCACAATGGAAACTTTTTTATCCACAGAGAGAAAAAATCAGGGAGAAATTTGTGGCGGCCCTGAAAGAGGAATTTGCTGGCAAGGGACTGAAGTTCACCAGAGGTGAGGCATCCACATTTCACTGTGGCTTCAACTTCAAGCAAACATACTGTACTTACTGTCTAATACCCAGACACTTCATTAGGTACCCTGCACTCCACTGCCATAACAATATTGTGCTGCAGTAGTAGTACAGTAGTATTTATGTACTATATGTCCTGTGTGCTACATTAGTAGTACAGTAGTACAGTGTCATGACCAAATAACACAATATTTATGTACTGTATGTTCTGTGTGCTACATTAGTAGTACAGTAGTACAGTGTCATGACCAAACAATACAGTATTTATGTACTATATGTCCTGTGTGCTACATTAGTAGTACAGTAGTACAGTGTCATGACCAAACAATACAGTATTTATGTACTATATGTCCTGTGTGCTACATTAGTAGTACAGTAGTACAGTGTCATGACCAAACAATACAGTATTTATGTACTATATGTCCTGTGTGCTACATTAGTAGTACAGTAGTACAGTGTCATGACCAAACAACACATACTATATGTCCTGTGTGCTACATTAGTAGTACAGTAGTACAGTGTCATGACCAAACAATACAGTATTTATGTACTATATGTCCTGTGTGCTACATTAGTAGTACAGTAGTACAGTGTCATGACCAAACAATACAGTATTTATGTACTATATGTCCTGTGTGCTACATTAGTAGTACAGTAGTACAGTGTCATGACCAAATAACACAATATTTATGTACTGTATGTTCTGTGTGCTACATTAGTAGTACAGTAGTACAGTGTCATGACCAAATAACACAATATTTATGTACGCCCAGGTGTGCTGTAGACGCCAAGGTGTACAGTAGACGCCCGGGTGTACAGTAGATGCCCAGGTTTACAGTAGACACCCAGGTGTACAGTAGACGCCCGGGTGTACAGTAGACACCCGGGTGTACAGTAGACACCCGGGTGTACAGTAGACGCCCAGGTTTACAGTAGACGCCCGGGTGTACAGTAGACGCCCAGGGGTACAGTAGACGCCCGGGTGTACAGTAGACGCCCGGGTGTACAGTAGACACCCAGGTGTACAGTAGACGCCCGGGCTTACGGAATGTGTTGACAGTTAACAACGTATTCCTAATTACGTGTAATTTCAGTGTCATCATCATGTTTTGTTTCTGAGTTGAATCTGCATGATGAAGTCATTGGGACTTAAACACGCATGGTTTCTTTGCAGAGGTGGGTCGTAACGCGTTACATTTACTTAAGTAACTTTTTGGATACATTGTAGTTTGAATACTTTTTACTTCTACTTGAGTATTTTTTAGAAGAATAAATGCTACTTTTACTCCGTTACATTGAGTTTGATTCCGATGGTTGCATTTATTGATATGACAATTGTGTCTGATTATGGATGAAGACAATATTCTTCCGGCAGACACTGTCACGTGACTCTGTTTAGCCAATCCAACGTAAGCATGTTGGACTCCATTTCACCAATCAAACAAGCACAAAGTTCAGCTATAGGAAGCTGAAATAGGTCATTATTTTTTAAGTATATGATAAAATAGAGACCTGTTTGTTTAATAAGTGTCAGAAAGTTCCCAATTAGGTGACATGACGTCATCGCATCCCGGCTGTTGCTGAACAAAAACCTCCTAAAACACTTGACTATAAAAGCGATCTTTTTGTATGTCTGTGATGATCCTAATAACCACAAGTGGCATTTCAACACATTAAAACATTACCAACAACATCAGAAAGCAGTGGAAAGTTGTACTTATCTGTTAGATCCGTCGCGTACCATGAATTGATTTACGTGGACCCCGACTTTTAAACAAGTTGGAAAAACGTATTGGGGTGTTACCATTTAGTGGTCAATTGTACGGAATATGTACTGTACTGTGCAATATACTAATAAAAGTCTCAATCAATCAATCAAAGCTTTAAAGTTACGTGCTTATTAGCATGTAGCATTCTCTTCTTCTACTGTATTTACATATAACATAGCTAAACCAGCTGAAATAACCACAGTCGCCCCCTAGTGCAGGAGAGGTACACTGCATGTAGAGCAGATATAGATCATCTACATCTACTATATGGTGTGTAAAGTACATGTAGAGCAGATATAGATCATCTACATCTACTATATGATTTGTCTGAGTCTCTGGACAAAGAAAAAATTACAAAATCAATTTTTCCTTTTTTTCAATGGATTAAGAATGGTTACAAATAGGAATCGCGATTCATCTGAAAATGTTTTTTTTTACAGCCCTATAATGCAGGACCAAAATATGTTTTTATAATACAGGTGTGTTTTTATAATATATGTGTGTTTTATAATATAGGTGTGTTCATCTGATGTTTTTATAATATAGGTGTGTTTTTATAATATAGGTGTGTTTTATAATATAGGTGTGTTCATCTGATGTTTTTATAATATAGGTGTGTTTTTATAATATAGGTGTGTTCATCTGATGTTTTTATAATATAGGTGTGTTTTTATAATATAGGTGTGTTCATCTGATATTTTTATAATATAGATGTGTTTTTGTAATATAGGTGTGTTTTTATAATATAGGTGTGTTTTTATAATATAGGTGTGTTCATCTGATATTTTTATAATATAGGTGTGTTTTTGTAATATAGGTGTGTTTTTATAATATAGGTGTGTTTTTATAATATAGGTGTGTTTTTATAATATAGGTGTGTTTTTGTAATATAGGTGTGTTTTTATAATATAGGTGTGTTTTTGTAATATAGGTGTGTTTTTATAATATAGGTGTGTTCATCTGATATTTTTATAATATAGGTGTGTTTTTGTAATATAGGTGTGTTTTTATAATATAGGTGTGTTTTTGTAATATAGGTGTGTTTTTATAATATAGGTGTGTTTTTATAATATAGGTGTGTTCATCTGATGTTTCAAAAGCCAATCATGATCACATGAAGGTGTTTCCACATCTTTAAGAAGTCTTATTTTCAGCCAGATGTTTTGAGAAATGAGATGTAGGTTTGGTGCATGGAAAGTCGGCGCAGGGTGTGTGAGGAAAGCTGCCTTCTGATTGGCTGCTGCTTTTGTCGCCAGACCTTCAGCTGGGCAACGAGTCGAGCAGGAAGTGATTACCATGCCTGGACTTTGAACTATGTGCTTCCAAAACAAGACTGCAGTGTTTGCACGCTCACTGGAGTGTGGGAAGGAAACAGGTGTGTCCACTGAAGACAACGTTAAGAACCTCCATCAGTGCCAGCAAACTACCTTTCTTCTGTTTGGTCACATGACCCAGACACTTTGCTCCTGCTAACCCAGCGCTCGGCAACCCAAAATGTTGAAAAAGACATATTCAACCACAAATACAAAAAACTATTCTGTCTGGAGCCGCAAAAATTATTAAAAGTCTTATATAAGTGTTATAATGAAGACAACACGTGTCTATATTAGCCTACTATCAAAATGACTTTAAAAGTCTTATATAAGTGTTATAATGAAGACAACACATGTGTCTATATTAGCCTACTATCAAAATGACTTTAAAAGTCTTATATAAGTGTTATAATGAAGACAACACATGTGTCTATATTAGCCTACTATCAAAATGACTTTAAAAGTCTTATATAAGTGTTATAATGAAGACAACACGTGTCTATATTAGCCTACTATCAAAATGACTTTAAAAGTCTTATATAAGTGTTATAATGAAGACAACACATGATGGAAGTGTCTATATTAGCTATATTAGCTACATTTTTGAAAAAGCTCCAGGGAGCCACTAGGGCGGCGCTACAGAGCCACGGGGTGTCGTCCTATACCTTTTTGTCTCAGTTCTTCGGGGAGAGTGTTTGTCTTCTACACAACGATCACCTTCATGTGTGTCCTGTGACGAGCAGGAGTGCAATTAGCGTGCGATGCTAACATCTTAGTCTGCTCTCAGGCGGACTCATCAGCTTCGACGTGTTTCCAGAAGGCTGGGACAAGAGGCTGTGTCTGGACCTGCTGGAGAGAGAAGGTCTGGAACGCATCTACTTCTATGGCAACGAGACGTCAGATGTAAGTTTATCTGCATACTGCTTAACATGCAACATTTATCTGCATACTGCTTAACATGCAACATTTATCTGCATACTGCTTAACATGCAACATTTATCTGCATACTGCTTAACATGCAACATTTATCTGCATACTGCTTAACATGCAACATTTATCTGCATACTGCTTAACATGCAACATTTATCTGCATACTGCTTAACATGCAGCATTTATCTGCATACTGCTTAACATGCAACATTTATCTGCATACTGCTTAACATGCAACATTTATCTGCATACTGCTTAACATGCAACATTTATCTGCATACTGCTTAACATGCAACATTTATCTGCATACTGCTTAACATGCAACATTTATCTGCATACTGCTTAACATGCAGCATTTATCTGCATACTGCTTAACATGCAACATTTATCTGCATACTGCTTAACATGCAACATTTATCTGCATACTGCTTAACATGCAACATTTATCTGCATACTGCTTAACATGCAGCATTTATCTGCATACTGCTTAACATGCAACATTTATCTGCATACTGCTTAACATGCAACATTTATCTGCATACTGCTTAACATGCAACATTTATCTGCATACTGCTTAACATGCAACATTTATCTGCATACTGCTTAACATGCAACATTTATCTGCATACTGCTTAACATGCAGCATTTATCTGCATACTGCTTAACATGCAACATTTATCTGCATACTGCTTAACATGCAACATTTATCTGCATACTGCTTAACATGCAACATTTATCTGCATACTGCTTAACATGCAGCATTTATCTGCATACTGCTTAACATGCGACATTTATCTGCATACTGCTTAACATGCAACATTTATCTGCATACTGCTTAACATGCAGCATTTATCTGCATACTGCTTAACATGCAACATTTATCTGCATACTGCTTAACATGCAACATTTAGCTGCATACCGCTTAACATGCAGCATTTATCTGCATACCGCTTAACATGCAACATTTATCTGCATACCGCTTAACATGCAACATTTATCTGCATACCGCTTAACATTCAACATGTATCTGCATACCGCTTAACATGCAACATTTATCTGCATACCGCTTAACATGCAACATTTATCTGCATACCGCTTAACATGCAACGTTTATCTGCATACCGCTTAACATGCAACGTTTATCTGCATACCGCTTAACATGCAACATTTATCTGCATACCGCTTAACATGCAACATTTTTCTGCATACCGCTTAACATGCAACATTTATCTGCATACCGCTTAACATGCAGCATTTATCTGCATACAGCTTAACATGCAACATTTATCTGCATACCGCTTAACATGCAACATTTATCTGCATACCGCTTAACATGCAACATTTATCTGCATACCTCTTAACATGCAACATTTATCTGCATACCGCTTAACATGCAACGTTTATCTGCATACCGCTTAACATGCAACATTTATCTGCATACCGCTTAATATGCAACATTTTTCTGCATACCGCTTAACATGCAACATTTATCTGCATACCGCTTAACATGCAACATTTTTCTGCATACTGCTTAACATGCAACATTTATCTGCATACCGCTTAACATGCAACATTTATCTGCATACTGCTTAACATGCAACATTTATCTGCATACCGCTTAACATGCAACATTTATCTGCATACTGCTTAACATGCAACATTTATCTGCATACCGCTTAACATGCAACATTTATCTGCATACTGCTTAACATGCAACATTTATCTGCATACCGCTTAACATGCAACATTTATCTGCATACCACTTAACATGCAACATTTATCTGCATACTGCTTAACATGCAACATTTATCTGCATACCGCTTAACATGCAACATTTATCTGCATACTGCTTAACATGCAACATTTATCTGCATACTGCTTAACATGCAACATTTATCTGCATACTGCTTAACATGCAACATTTATCTGCATACTGCTTAACATGCAGCATTTATCTGCATACTGCTTAACATGCAACATTTATCTGCATACTGCTTAACATGCAACATGCGTGACATTTCCCGGGGAAATGGGTTCAAAAAAATTACAATTAAAATGTCTTCCATCCATCCATCTTCTTCCGCTTATCCGAGGTCGGGTCGCGGGGGCAGCAGCCTAAGCAGGGAAGCCCAGACTTTCCTCTCCCCAGCCACTTGGTCCAGCTCCTCCTGGGGGATCCTGATGCGTTCCCAGGCCAGCCGGGAGACATAGTCTTCCCAACGTGTCCTGGGTCTTCCCCGTGGCCAAGTGCCCTGCCTTCGGCTGCCGCCCAGCTCACAATGCACCCGACCTCTATGGCCCCTCCCATGAGTGGTGAGCCCATTGGAGGGGGGACCCACGTTGCCTCTTCGGGCTGTGGCCGGCCGGGCCCCATGGGGACAGGCCCGGCCACCAAGCGCTCGCCATCGTGCCCCAACTCCGGGCCTGGCTTCAGAGGGGGGCCCCGGTGACCCACGTCTGGGCGAGGGAAATCTGAGTCTCGGTTTTTGTAATTCCATAGAAGTCTTCGAGCTAAAATGTCATATCATGATTTATTTCTACTTTTAAAACTTTCCCATGTTCTTTGCTCAAAGTGTTGCATGGATGTTTTACTCAGCATTTTAAGCCATTTGAAGGTTTCTTTTGAGAGGCGGAGTTGTTAGATGCAAATTAACCTCCCCACAACCCCGCCCCCTCACTCTCTCCACAACCCCGCCCCCTCACTCTCTCCACAACCCCGCCCCCTCACTCTCTCCACAACCCCGCCCCCTCACTCTCTCCACAACCCCGCCCCCTCACTCTCTCCACAACCCCGCCCCCTCAGTCTCTCCACAACCCCGCCCCCTCACTCTCTCCACAACCCCGCCCCCTCACTCTCTCCACAACCCCGCCCCCTCACTCTCTCCACCACCCCGCCCCCTCACTCTCTCCACAACCCCGCCCCCTCAGTCTCTCCACAACCCCGCCCCCTCACTCTCTCCACAACCCCGCCCCCTCACTCTCTCCACAACCCCGCCCCCTCACTCTCTCCACAACCCCGCCCCCTCTCTCTCTCCACAACCCCGCCCCCTCACTCTCTCCACAACCCCGCCCCCTCACTCTCTCCACAACCCCGCCCCCTCACGCTCAGCAAGCATTTTCCCCCGGCCAGCAGAAATGTTTTTTAGCTTTCATTTTGCACTTTGGACATGGGTGACCGCCAGCAGCCATCACTTTTTACTTGACCCTCACCCATACTTGCCAACCTTGAGACCTCACAATCAGGGTGATATTCAAAAGACCCGCTGGGGGATATATATATATATATATATATATATATATATATATATATATATATATATATATATATATATATATATATATATATATATATATATACATATATATATATATATATATATATATATATATATATATATATATATATATATATATATATATATATATATATATATATATATATATATACATATATATATATATATATATATATATATATATATATATATATACATATATATATATATATATATATATATATATATATATATATATATATATATAAGAAATACTTGAATTTCAGTGAATTACGGCTATACATACATATGTATATATAGCTGTAATTCACTGGGGGGGGGGTCACACTGCATTCACATTAGACATTAGCTGGGGGTCACACTGCATTCACATTAGACATCAGCAGGTAGTCACACTGCATTCACATTAGACATCAGCGGGGGGGTCACACTGCATTCACATTAGACATCAGCGGGGGGTCACACTGCATTCACATTAGACATCAGCGGGGGGGTCACACTGCATTCACATTAGACATTAGCTGGGGGTCACACTGCATTCACATTAGACATCAGCGGGGGGGTCACACTGCATTCACATTAGACATCAGCAAGGGGTCACACTGCATTCACATTAGACATCAGCGGGGGGGTCACACTGCATTCACATTAGACATCAGCGGGTAGTCACACTGCATTCACATTAGACATCAGCGGGGGGGTCACACTGCATTCACATTAGACATCAGCGGGGGGTCACACTGCATTCACATTAGACATTAGCTGGGGGTCACACTGCATTCACATTAGACATCAGTGGGGGGTCACACTGCATTCACATTAGACATCAGCGGGGGGGTCACACTGCATTCACATTAGACATCAGCGGGGGGTCACACTGCATTCACATTAGACATCAGCGGGGGGGTCACACTGCATTCACATTAGACATTAGCTGGGGGTCACACTGCATTCACATTAGACATCAGCGGGGGGGTCACACTGCATTCACATTAGACATCAGCAAGGGGTCACACTGCATTCACATTAGACATCAGCGGGTAGTCACACTGCATTCACATTAGACATCAGCGGGGGGGTCACACTGCATTCACATTAGACATCAGCGGGGGGTCACACTGCATTCACATTAGACATTAGCTGGGGGTCACACTGCATTCACATTACACATCAGCGGGGGGGTCACACTGCATTCACATTAGACATCAGCGGGGGGGTCACACTGCATTCACATTAGACATCAGCGGGTAGTCACACTGCATTCACATTAGACATCAGCGGGGGGGTCACACTGCATTCACATTAGACATCAGCGGGGGGTCACACTGCATTCACATTAGACATCAGCGGGGGGGTCACACTGCATTCACATTAGACATCAGCGGGGGGGTCACACTGCATTCACATTAGACATCAGCGGGGGGTCACACTGCATTCACATTAGACATCAGCGGGGGGGGTCACACTGCATTCACATTAGACATTAGCGGGGGGGTCACACTGCATTCACATTAGACATTAGCGGGGGGGTCACACTGCATTCACATTAGACATTAGCTGGGGGTCACACTGCATTCACATTAGACATCAGCGGGGGGGTCACACTGCATTCACATTAGACATCAGCGGGGGGGTCACACTGCATTCACATTAGACATCAGCGGGTAGTCACACTGCATTCACATTAGACATCAGCGGGGGGGGTCACACTGCATTCACATTAGACATCAGCGGGGGGGTCACACTGCATTCACATTAGACATCAGCGGGGGGGTCACACTGCATTCACATTAGACATCAGCAGGTAGTCACACTGCATTCACATTACACATCAGCAGGTAGTCACACTGCATTCACATTAGACATCATCGGGGGGGTCACACTGCATTCACATTAGACATCAGCAGGTAGTCACACTGCATTCACATTAGACATCAGCGGGGGGGTCACACTGCATTCACATTAGACATCAGTGGGGGGTCACACTGCATTCACATTAGACATCAGCGGGGGGGGGGTCACACTGCATTCACATTAGACATCAGCGGGGGGGTCACACTGCATTCACATTAGACATCAGCGGGGGGGTCACACTGCATTCACATTAGACATCAGCGGGGGGGGGTCACACTGCATTCACATTAGACATCAGCGGGGGGGTCACACTGCATTCACATTAGACATCAGCGGGGGGGTCACACTGCATTCACATTAGACATTAGCTGGGGGTCACACTGCATTCACATTAGACATCAGCGGGGGGTCACACTGCATTCACATTAGACATCAGCGGGGGGTCACACTGCATTCACATTAGACATCAGCAGGGGGTCACACTGCATTCACATTAGACATCAGCGGGGGGTCACACTGCATTCACATTAGACATCAGTGGGGGGTCACACTGCATTCACATTAGACATCAGCAGGGGGTCACACTGCATTCACATTAGACATCAGTGGGGGGTCACACTGCATTCACATTAGACATCAGCAGGGGGTCACACTGCATTCACATTAGACATCAGCGGGGGGTCACACTGCATTCACATTAGACATCAGTGGGGGTCACACTGCATTCACATTAGACATCAGTGGGGGGTCACACTGCATTCACATTAGACATCAGCAGGGGGTCACACTGCATTCACATTAGACATCAGTGGGGGGTCACACTGCATTCACATTAGACATCAGCGGGCGTCACACTGCATTCACATTAGACATCAGTGGGGGGTCACACTGCATTCACATTAGACATCAGCAAGGGGTCACACTGCATTCACATTAGACATCAGCAGGGGGTCACACTGCATTCACATTAGACATCAGCAGGGGGTCACACTGCATTCACATTAGACATCAGCAGGGGGGTCACACTGCATTCACATTAGACATCAGTGGGGGGTCACACTGCATTCACATTAGACATCAGCGGGGGGGTCACACTGCATTCACATTAGACATCAGCGGGGGGTCACACTGCATTCACATTAGACATCAGCGGGGGGGTCACACTGCATTCACATTAGACATTAGCTGGGGGTCACACTGCATTCACATTAGACATCAGCGGGGGGGTCACACTGCATTCACATTAGACATCAGCAAGGGGTCACACTGCATTCACATTAGACATCAGCGGGTAGTCACACTGCATTCACATTAGACATCAGCGGGGGGGTCACACTATCAGCGGGTAGTCACACTGCATTCACATTAGACATCAGCGGGGGGGTCACACTGCATTCACATTAGACATCAGCGGGGGGTCACACTGCATTCACATTAGACATTAGCTGGGGGTCACACTGCATTCACATTACACATCAGCGGGGGGGTCACACTGCATTCACATTAGACATCAGCGGGGGGGTCACACTGCATTCACATTAGACATCAGCGGGTAGTCACACTGCATTCACATTAGACATCAGCGGGGGGGTCACACTGCATTCACATTAGACATCAGCGGGGGGTCACACTGCATTCACATTAGACATCAGCGGGGGGGTCACACTGCATTCACATTAGACATCAGCGGGGGGGTCACACTGCATTCACATTAGACATCAGCGGGGGGTCACACTGCATTCACATTAGACATCAGCGGGGGGGGTCACACTGCATTCACATTAGACATTAGCGGGGGGGTCACACTGCATTCACATTAGACATTAGCGGGGGGGTCACACTGCATTCACATTAGACATTAGCTGGGGGTCACACTGCATTCACATTAGACATCAGCGGGGGGGTCACACTGCATTCACATTAGACATCAGCGGGGGGGTCACACTGCATTCACATTAGACATCAGCGGGTAGTCACACTGCATTCACATTAGACATCAGCGGGGGGGGTCACACTGCATTCACATTAGACATCAGCGGGGGGGTCACACTGCATTCACATTAGACATCAGCGGGGGGGTCACACTGCATTCACATTAGACATCAGCAGGTAGTCACACTGCATTCACATTACACATCAGCAGGTAGTCACACTGCATTCACATTAGACATCATCGGGGGGGTCACACTGCATTCACATTAGACATCAGCAGGTAGTCACACTGCATTCACATTAGACATCAGCGGGGGGGTCACACTGCATTCACATTAGACATCAGTGGGGGGTCACACTGCATTCACATTAGACATCAGCGGGGGGGGGGTCACACTGCATTCACATTAGACATCAGCGGGGGGGTCACACTGCATTCACATTAGACATCAGCGGGGGGGTCACACTGCATTCACATTAGACATCAGCGGGGGGGGGTCACACTGCATTCACATTAGACATCAGCGGGGGGGTCACACTGCATTCACATTAGACATCAGCGGGGGGGTCACACTGCATTCACATTAGACATTAGCTGGGGGTCACACTGCATTCACATTAGACATCAGCGGGGGGTCACACTGCATTCACATTAGACATCAGCGGGGGGTCACACTGCATTCACATTAGACATCAGCAGGGGGTCACACTGCATTCACATTAGACATCAGCGGGGGGTCACACTGCATTCACATTAGACATCAGTGGGGGGTCACACTGCATTCACATTAGACATCAGCAGGGGGTCACACTGCATTCACATTAGACATCAGTGGGGGGTCACACTGCATTCACATTAGACATCAGCAGGGGGTCACACTGCATTCACATTAGACATCAGCGGGGGGTCACACTGCATTCACATTAGACATCAGTGGGGGGTCACACTGCATTCACATTAGACATCAGTGGGGGGTCACACTGCATTCACATTAGACATCAGCAGGGGGTCACACTGCATTCACATTAGACATCAGTGGGGGGTCACACTGCATTCACATTAGACATCAGCGGGCGTCACACTGCATTCACATTAGACATCAGTGGGGGGTCACACTGCATTCACATTAGACATCAGCAAGGGGTCACACTGCATTCACATTAGACATCAGCAGGGGGTCACACTGCATTCACATTAGACATCAGCAGGGGGTCACACTGCATTCACATTAGACATCAGCAGGGGGGTCACACTGCATTCACATTAGACATCAGTGGGGGGTCACACTGCATTCACATTAGACATCAGTGGGGGGTCACACTGCATTCACATTAGACATCAGTGGGGGGTCACACTGCATTCACATTAGACATCAGCAGGGGGTCACACTGCATTCACATTAGACATCAGCGGGGGGGTCACACTGCATTCACATTAGACATCAGCAGGGGGTCACACTGCATTCACATTAGACATCAGCGGGGGGGTCACACTGCATTCACATTAGACATCAGCGGGGGGGGTCACACTGCATTCACATTAGACATCAGTGGGGGGTCACACTGCATTCACATTAGACATCAGCAGGGGGTCACACTGCATTCACATTAGACATCAGCAAGGGGTCACACTGCATTCACATTAGACATCAGCGGGGGGGTCACACTGCATTCACATTAGACATCAGCAGGGGGTCACACTGCATTCACATTAGACATCAGCAGGGGGTCACACTGCATTCACATTAGACATCAGCGGGGGGGTCACACTGCATTCACATTAGACATCAGCGGGCGTCACACTGCATTCACTTTTTTGTTTGGAAGGTGAACGGCCAAAAAATCCGAATTGGACATCCCACCCTGTAGTCTGCAGGTTCCGGTTTTGACCTGTGACCTTCATGAACGAATGGCCTTTCAAAGCGCGACCTTGAGGACGGTGGTCTTTGGACCAGCGTGTAGCAGCTGATAGCAGAATGAACTACTCGGTAAGACGTGACTCACGAATATTTCCTCTTCTCCTTCTCTCAGGGAGGAAACGATTACGAAATCTACAACGACCCTCGGACCATCGGCGTGGCAGTTTGCTCTCCGGAAGACACGGCCAGGCAATGTCGATGTTTCCTCAGCGACTCGTCACACCAGTCCTGACGTTACGTTCTCGGAAAACTCCGAGTGCTTGTTACGTCTGCTGAAAGGTTTGTTCGTGCATGAAATGCTCAAACGTAGGCAATACTCTTCGCAGTCCTAGAATGACATCATTTGTTGGTACGGAAGTAGGGCAAAAAACTGTATCACCATCTACGTGTTTTGTATCCGTCCCTTTTTGATCAACTATGGAAAATAAGGTGTTAAATGTAAACGTTTTAATTGTAAATGTAACTTCCTATGATTATAATCCCTCAACTATCAAGGCAGAAAGGAAATGTCAACACAAGTGTGCAATGTTAGGTGTGTGAATGTTGTGTAAACATTTGTAGTTTATTTTGTGAATGTATTAACACTAAACCTATTTTATTGATGTAAAATACACAATGGACGTTATGCTTTTGTAATGTTGATATTTTCAGTCTTACAAACCTAATTGAAGGAAGAAGTGTAAAGAAAAACAACTACGGATGGAAGATAATTCAAAAGAAGGAACATCGATCCTCGACAAAAACTGGAGCTTCTTTTTCTTCACGCTGTTAACTAGCTGCACACGCTGGAAAGGAGTAGCGAGGGCAGAATAATGAATTATTGACAGTGCAGTGTGAAAGCTGATGTTTTTACTTTGCAATGAAGTAAACACAGTCTCAAAGAACCTGCCGAGGCACTTTCTGACCAAACATCCACATTTGGATGTTGAAACTGCCGCCCTCTTCATTAGGTAGTTGAATAGCCCTGGTCTAGTGAGATCCTACCATAGAGAGCCTATACAGTACTGCCATCTAACGTCTTGGAAGTGCAACTGCATTACAAAGAGACTGAAATTAATAAGAAAAGAAGATGTAACAACTGGACAGCACAGTTATAGCATAGTCAGCTCATTTTTAAATCTTACATAAAAATCCATCCATTTTCTACCGCTTATTCCCTTCGTGGTCGCGGGGGGCGCTGGAGCCTATCTCAGCTACAATCGGGCGGAAGGCGGGCTACACCCTGGACAAGTCGCCATATTTTTTATAATGAAATAATAATAATTAGATAATTAATTATTATTATTATTATTAATTAATAAAAAATAATTAACAATACTAATGATTAATACATTTAATAATTATATAATTCAAATAGTTAACAATTATTAAAAGACACAAAAGTACAGAAATTTGGTGCCGTTGAGTACCGGTATCGATGACCAGTTACCGGGAATTGTTCCCGTATCGGTCCAAAGAACACCTCCAGGCAACTACAACCCTAAACTAACACCCTCCCTTCCACATCATACCTCTTCGGATTGTAAAAAATCAAATGTAAATAATCAAATGTAGACACTTTTTCTTATGCTTTCTGATCTCTCTCACTATGTCCACTACTTGCTGTACATATCCTACCAAGTACTTACTTGCTGTACATATCCTACCAAGTACTTGCTGTACATATCCTACCAAGTACTTACTTGCTGTACATATCCTACCAAGTACTTACTTGCTGTACATATCCTACCAAGTACTTGCTGTACATATCCTACCAAGTACTTACTTGCTGTACATATCCTACCAAGTACTTACTTGCTGTACATATCCTACCAAGTACTTGCTGTACATATCCTACCAAGTACTTACTTGCTGTACATATCCTACCAAGTACTTACTTGCTGTACATATCCTACCAAGTACTTGCTGTACATATCCTACCAAGTACTTGCTGTACATATCCTACCAAGTACTTACTTGCTGTACATATCCTACCAAGTACTTACTTGCTGTACATATCCTACCAAGTACTTACTTGCTGTACATATCCTACCAAGTACTTGCTGTACATATCCTACCAAGTACTTGCTGTACATATCCTACCAAGTACTTGCTGTACATATCCTACCAAGTACTTACTTGCTGTACATATCCTACCAAGTACTTGCTGTACATATCCTACCAAGTACTTACTTGCTGTACATATCCTACCAAGTACTTGCTGTACATATCCTACCAAGTACTTACTTGCTGTACATATCCTACCAAGTACTTGCTGTACATATCCTACCAAGTACTTACTTGCTGTACATATCCTACCAAGTACTTACTTGCTGTACATATCCTACCAAGTACTTGCTGTACATATCCTACCAAGTACTTACTTGCTGTACATATCCTACCAAGTACTTACTTGCTGTACATATCCTACCAAGTACTTGCTGTACATATCCTACCAAGTACTTGCTGTACATATCCTACCAAGTACTTGCTGTACATATCCTACCAAGTACTTACTTGCTGTACATATCCTACCAAGTACTTGCTGTACATATCCTACCAAGTACTTACTTGCTGTACATATCCTACCAAGTACTTGCTGTACATATCCTACCAAGTACTTACTTGCTGTACATATCCTACCAAGTACTTACTTGCTGTACATATCCTACCAAGTACTTACTTGCTGTACATATCCTACCAAGTACTTGCTGTACATATCCTACCAAGTACTTGCTGTACATATCCTACCAAGTCAGTCCTACACTGTTTCAATGTCCATTTCTCTGATGATGCAATTGTTGATGGCTGAAGTGCTGATATCAACCAAACCTACCCCCCCCCCCTCCACATCCCACACCCCGGATTGTAAATAATGTAAATAATTCAATGTATAAACTCTGATGATTATCTTGTGTGATGACTGTATTATGATGATAGTATATATCTGTATCATGAATTGATTAACGTGGACCCCGACTTAAACAAGTGTAAAACCTTATTGGGGTGTTACCATTTAGTGGTCAATTGTACGGAATATGTACTGTACTGTGCAATCTACTAATAAAAGCTTCAATCAATCAATCAATGTGAACGGTACCCATCCCTAATCATATGACTCACTTTTGCACCGTTTTTAAGTTACCTTTCCTAATTAACTATATGTTTAGAGGGAATGCTTTGTTGTGTATATATTTTAAACATATTTTATATATCCATTGACTAATTCCTAGTAGTGAGACTTAATATTGTGTTTGTAGATGTAAAGTGTTAATATTGTGTGTGTAGATGTAAAGTGTTAATATTGTGTTTGTAGATGTAAAGTGTTAATATTGTGTTTGTAGATGTAAAGTGTTAATATTGTGTGTGTAGATATAAAGTGTTAATATTGTGTTTGTAGATGTAAAGTGTTTGTGTTGTCCTAAAGTCCATTGTTAATATTCTTTACATAATTACTTGATAATAATTTTGTATTATTGACTATTATGTCACTTCCGCTAAATTACTTCCGGTTGGTTGACTTCCGGTATTCGTTCGAAAGGAAGTAATACATGTTGCGGTTTTCTGTAGTAATTTCTGTTGCCATCCTACACAAAGCGGCGAAGAAGCAATGCCGTAAGTTGTCTTTAATAAGTTAACATCATGTCAGATACGTTAAAAAAGTGTCGATATGTTGAATATAATTGTCGAATTGGATACAATGTGTTCAAGTCATTCAGGCAGACGAGAGTCTCCCTCTGCTGAACATTTTGGGACATTACCGTTACATTTTCATATGTCATTGTAGACAAATATGTACAGAGACAATAAGTGAAGTGTGTTTGTGTCTCTTTGTTCTTTTTAGTTTTTCACCATCTTGTCTGTGAAGAATTGTCAAAAGTAAATGGTCAAACTTACAACGACGTTCTCTTCATTGACTCCGGTTTGGCTTGGTGTTGAGTGGCGTTTCTACACGTCTCACGAGAACACTAAAGTGTTAGTATTGTGTTTGTAGATGTAAAGTGTTAGTATTGTGTTTGTAGATGTAAAGTGTTAGTATTGTGTTTGTAGATGTAAAGTGTTAGTATTGTGTTTGTAGATGTAAAGTGTTAGTATTGTGTTTGTAGATGTAAAGTGTTAGTATTGTGTTTGTAGATGTAAAGTGTAATTATTGTGTAATTAAGTGTGCTGATGTTTCAGGAGGTCATCAAGCTGTTTCCTCCACATTGGATCATTACTTGATTGTCGCCAACAGGGGGCAGTGTGGCGTCTTCTTTTACGTCAGTTTGCTCTGCTTGGCGGACTTCCTGTCTTTTCTGCGAGATGGAAGTGAAGTTTGTGGGTTTTTTGGTTTTAATATACCTTTGTTTATAAAGTTAAACATTTAATATATCTTTGTTTATAAAGTTCAACATTTACAAACATATGTGACGTGTGTTGTGTCTCATTTATTGATCCTGTTTTACGTCGGCTCCGATGATTTTACGTTACTTTGCTCTGCTTGGCGGACTTCCTGTCTTCTGCGAGACGGAAGTGAAGTTTGTTGTGTGTCTCATTTAATGATGCTCTTCTACGGAGGGAGAAACACGTTTTGGTTATTTTTCCTTGCAAAACAGACCCCAATAAAACCATCACTTCAACTCAAACTTTAGCCAAAGTGTGAAATCAATTGATGGAAACATGTTTTTTCTCATGCCAGTAACACCAAAAACGTATTTTTAGGCCTGGTAATAAGGTTTGGCGCAAACATACCTTTTCATGCTTGACAGTAATGGTTTAGGCTTTAAAGTTAAAACATTCATTTTTTACATGACATTAAATAGTTGATGATAAAAACATGGCAGTAAGAATGTGTGTATTGTTCACACACTAAGAGTTGATGTTAAATCAAAATAAATAATTACTCATGATGGAAAGAGTTGATGCTTAAAACGTTTTTTGGAATAGGGGTAAGAATTTGATGATAAAAACGTGTTTTCCCACAGAGCAAGGCTTGATGCTGAAAATTATTTATTCGCATGACAATAAGGATCGGATCATTTGACAAAAAAAGGTAAAAAGTGTAATAAATAAGCAAACAGTTGTAATGTGAGGAGAAAATGTTGCAATATTGACACTAATAACACTAAGATGTCATCTATGGTTTTTGAACTTCAAAACTGTCATTGCTCAAAAAATATTAAGACTTGTAATCAATGAATGGATCTGAAATTGATGTACAGATTCACACGCTGAAAGTAAAAATACAATTATTTGATATCCATCCATTTCTTACCGCTTGTCCCTTTCGGGGTCGCGGGGGTGCTGGAGCCTATCTCAGCTGCATTCGGACGGAAGGCGGAGTACACCCTGGTCACATGACACATTGTATAGTGGTCACATGACACATTGTATAGTGGTCACATGACACATTGTATAGTGGTCACATGACACATTGTATAGTGGTCACATGACACATTGTACAGTGGTCACATGACACATTGTATAGTGGTCACATGACACATTGTATAGTGGACACATGACACATTGTATAGTGGTCACATGACACATTGTACAGTGGTCACATGACACATTGTATAGTGGTCACATGACACATTGTATAGTGGTCACATGACACATTGTACAGTGGTCACATGACACATTGTATAGTGGTCACATGACACATTGTATAGTGGTCACATGACACATTGTACAGTGGTCACATGACACATTGTATAGTGGTCACATGACACATTGTACAGTGGTCACATGACACATTGTATAGTGGTCACATGACACATTGTACAGTGGTCACATGACACATTGAAGATGCGTGTGCTTCCTGAAGTAAGAAAAAGCCATCATTACCTTCCTCTCCTCATATTTCTTATTTTTAAGAGCAGACAATCCAAGGTTGTGTTTACTTTCAGTCTTGATGATGTATGAAGATAATCATGACATTTATTTCATGTTGTATGAAGATAATCATGACATTTATTTCATGTTGTATGAAGATAATCATGACATTTGATGAGGAAAAGAGACAACTGAAAATCATTCTGTCAAAAGTGGGCCTGCCTGCTCCGCCAGCCAGTCACTCCAGTCATGCGTCCTCGCCCACATAAGCTCCTCCTTCTGCTCCTCCTGCTGCTAGTTGTTCCACCATGACAGCAGACCCAGGCCCGGCTCACAAATGCTGCCCTGGGACAAGAAAGGTTACTTCCTTCTGCTTTATGTCTGTCATCCAACCTCTCACACTTTCATCACTTCACTCATGTCCACACTTTCACCACTTCACTCATGTCCACACTTTCATCACTTCACTCATGTCCACACTTTCACCACTTCACTCATGTCCACACTTTCACCACTTCACACATGTCCACACTTTCACCACTTCACTCATGTCCACACTTTCACCACTTCACTCATGTCCACACTTTCACCACTTCACTCATGTCCACACTTTCACCACTTCACTCATGTCCACACTTTCATCACTTCACTCATGTCCACACTTTCACCACTTCACTCATGTCCACACTTTCACCACTTCACTCATGTCCACACTTTCACCACTTCACTCATGTCCACACTTTCATCACTTCACTCATCTCCACACTTTCATCACTTCACTCATGTCCACACTTTCACCATTTCACTCATGTCCACACTTTCACCACTTCACACATGTCCACACTTTCACCACTTCACTCATGTCCACACTTTCACCACTTCACTCATGTCCACACTTTCACCACTTCACTCATTTCCACACTTTCACCACTTCACTCATGTCCACACTTTCACCACTTCACTCATTCCACACTTTCACCACTTCACTCATGTCCACACTTTCATCACTTCACTCATGTCCACACTTTCATCACTTCACTCATGTCCACACTTTCACCACTTCACTCATGTCCACACTTTCACCACTTCACTCATGTCCACACTTTCACCACTTCACACATGTCCACACTTTCACCACTTCACTCATGTCCACACTTTCACCACTTCACTCATGTCCACACTTTCATCACTTCACTCATGTCCACACTTTCACCACTTCACTCATGTCCACACTTTCACCACTTCACTCATGTCCACACTTTCATCACTTCACTCATGTCCACACTTTCACCACTTCACTCATGTCCACACTTTCACCACTTCACTCATTTCCACACTTTCACCACTTCACTCATGTCCACACTTTCATCACTTCACACATGTCCACACTTTCATCACTTCACTCATGTCCACACTTTCACCACTTCACTCATGTCCACACTTTCACCACTTCACTCATGTCCACACTTTCACCACTTCACTCATGTCCACACTTTCATCACTTCACTCATCTCCACACTTTCATCACTTCACTCATCTCCACACTTTCACCACTTCACTCATGTCCACACTTTCATCACTTCACTCATCTCCACACTTTCACCACTTCACTCATGTCCACACTTTCATCACTTCACTCATCTCCACACTTTCATCACTTCACTCATGTCCACACTTTCACCACTTCACTCATGTCCACCCTTTCACCACTTCACTCATGTCCACACTTTCATCACTTCACTCATTTCCACACTTTCATCGCTTCACTCATTTCCACACTTTCATCACTTCACTCATGTCCACACTTTCACCACTTCACTCATGTCCACACTTTCACCACTTCACTCATTTCCACACTTTCACCACTTCACTCATGTCCACACTTTCACCACTTCACTCATGTCCACACTTTCATCACTTCACTCATGTCCACACTTTCACCACTTCACTCATGTCCACACTTTCATCACTTCACTCATGTCCACACTTTCACCACTTCACTCATGCCCACACTTTCACCACTTCACTCATTTCCACACTTTCACCACTTCACTCATGTCCACACTTTCATCACTTCACTCATGTCCACACTTTCATCACTTCACTCATGTCCACACTTTCACCACTTCACTCATGTCCACACTTTCATCACTTCACTCATGTCCACACTTTCATCACTTCACTCATGTCCACACTTTCATCACTTCACTCATGTCCACACTTTCACCACTTCACTCATGTCCACACTTTCATCACTTCACTCATCTCCACACTTTCACCACTTCACTCATGTCCACACTTTCATCACTTCACTCATGTCCATACTTTCATCACTTCACTCATGTCCACACTTTCACCACTTCACTCATGTCCACACTTTCATCACTTCACTCATGTCCACACTTTCACCACTTCACTCATTTCCACACTTTCACCACTTCACCCATGTCCACACTTTCATCACTTCACCCATGTCCACACTTTCACCACTTCACTCATGTCCACACTTTCATCACTTCACTCATTTCCACACTTTCACCACTTCACTCATGTCCACACTTTCACCACTTCACACATGTCCACACTTTCACCACTTCACTCATGTCCACACTTTCATCACTTCACTCATGTCCACACTTTCACCACTTCACTCATGTCCACACTTTCATCACTTCACTCATGTCCACACTTTCATCACTTCACTCATGTCCACACTTTCATCACTTCACTCATGTCCACACTTTCACCACTTCACTCATGTCCACACTTTCACCACTTCACTCATGTCCACACTTTCATCACTTCACTCATCTCCACACTTTCATCACTTCACTCATGTCCACACTTTCACCACTTCACTCATGTCCACACTTTCACCACTTCACACATGTCCACACTTTCACCACTTCACTCATGTCCACACTTTCACCACTTCACTCATTTCCACACTTTCACCACTTCACTCATGTCCACACTTTCATCACTCATGTCACACTTTCACCACTTCACTCATGTCCACACTTTCACCACTTCACTCATTTCCACACTTTCACCCACTTCACCCATGTCCACACTTTCATCACTTCACTCATGTCCACACTTTCACCACTTCACTCATGTCCACACTTTCACCACTTCACTCATGTCCACACTTTCATCACTTCACTCATGTCCACACTTTCACCACTTCACTCATGTCCACACTTTCACCACTTCACTCATGTCCACACTTTCACACTTCACTCATGTCCACACTTTCATCACTTCACTCATGTCCACACTTTCACCACTTCACTCATTTCCACACTTTCATCACTTCACTCATGTCCACACTTTCATCACTTCACTCATGTCCACACTTTCATCACTTTACTCATGTCCACACTTTCACCACTTCACTCATTGTCCACACTTTCACCACTTCACTCATGTCCACACTTTCACCACTTCACTCATGTCCACACTTTCACCACTTTACTCATGTCCACACTTTCACCACTTCACTCATGTCCACACTTTCACCACACTTTCACCACTTCACTCATGTCCACACTTTCATCACTTCACTCATGTCCACACTTTCACCACTTCACTCATGTCCACACTTTCACCACTTCACTCATGTCCACACTTTCATCACTTTTACTCATGTCCACACTTTCACCACTTCACTCATGTCCACACTTTCATCACTTCACTCATCTCCACACTTTCACCACTTCACTCATGTCCACACTTTCATCACTTCACTCATCTCCACACTTTCATCACTTCACTCATGTCCACACTTTCACCACTTCACTCATGTCCACCCTTTCACCACTTCACTCATGTCCACACTTCATCACTTCACTCATTTCCACACTTTCATCGCTTCACTCATTTCCACACTTTCATCACTTCACTCATGTCCACACTTTCACCACTTCACTCATGTCCACACTTTCACCACTTCACTCATTTCCACACTTTCACCACTTCACTCATGTCCACACTTTCACCACTTCACTCATGTCCACACTTTCATCACTTCACTCATGTCCACACTTTCACCACTTCACTCATGTCCACACTTTCATCACTTCACTCATGTCCACACTTTCACCACTTCACTCATCTCCACACTTTCATCACTTCACTCATTTCCACACTTTCACCACTTCACTCATGTCCACACTTTCATCACTTCACTCATGTCCACACTTTCATCACTTCACTCATGTCCACACTTTCACCACTTCACTCATGTCCACACTTTCATCACTTCACTCATGTCCACACTTTCATCACTTCACTCATGTCCACACTTTCATCACTTCACTCATGTCCACACTTTCACCACTTTACTCATGTCACACTTTCATCACTTCACTCATCTCCACACTTTCACCACTTCACTCATGTCCACACTTTCATCACTTCACTCATGTCCATACTTTCATCACTTCACTCATGTCCACACTTTCACCACTTCACTCATGTCCACACTTTCATCACTTCACTCATGTCCACACTTTCACCACTTCACTCATTTCCACACTTTCACCACTTCACCCATGTCCACACTTTCATCACTTCACCCATGTCCACACTTTCACCACTTCACTCATGTCCACACTTTCATCACTTCACTCATTTCCACACTTTCACCACTTCACTCATGTCCACACTTTCACCACTTCACACATGTCCACACTTTCACCACTTCACTCATGTCCACACTTTCATCACTTCACTCATGTCCACACTTTCACCACTTCACTCATGTCCACACTTTTCATCACTTCACTCATGTCCACACTTTCATCACTTCACTCATGTCCACACTTTCATCACTTCACTCATGTCCACACTTTCACCACTTCACTCATGTCCACACTTTCACCACTTCACTCATGTCCACACTTTCATCACTTCACTCATCTCCACACTTTCATCACTTCACTCATGTCCACACTTTCACCACTTCACTCATGTCCACACTTTCACCACTTCACACATGTCCACACTTTCACCACTTCACTCATGTCCACACTTTCACCACTTCACTCATTTCCCACTTTCACCACTTCACTCATGTCCACACTTTCATCACTCATGTCCACACTTTCACCACTTCACTCATGTCCACACTTTCACCACTTCACTCATTTCACACTTTCACCACTTCACCCATGTCCACACTTTCATCACTTCACTCATGTCCACACTTTCACCACTTCACTCATGTCCACACTTTCACCACTTCACTCATGTCCACACTTTCATCACTTCACTCATGTCCACACTTTCACCACTTCACTCATGTCCACACTTTCACCACTTCACTCATGTCCACACTTTCACCACTTCACTCATGTCCACACTTTCATCACTTCACTCATGTCCACACTTTCACCACTTCACTCATTTCCACACCTTTCATCACTTCACTCATGTCCACACTTTCATCACTTCACTCATGTCCACACTTTCATCACTTTACTCATGTCCACACTTTCACCACTTCACTCATGTCCACAATTTCACCACTTCACTCATGTCCACACTTTCACCACTTCACTCATGTCCACACTTTCACCACTTTACTCATGTCCACACTTTCACCACTTCACTCATGTCCACACTTTCACCACACTTTCACCACTTCACTCATGTCCACACTTTCATCACTTCACTCATGTCCACACTTTCACCACTTCACTCATGTCCACACTTTCACCACTTCACTCATGTCCACACTTTCATCACTTTACTCATGTCCACACTTTCACCACTTCACTCATGTCCACACTTTCATCACTTCACTCATGTCCACACTTTCACCACTTCACTCATGTCCACACTTTCACCACTTCACTCATGTCCACACTTTCACCACTTCACTCATGTCCACACTTTCACCACACTTTCACCACTTCACTCATGTCCACACTTTCACCACTTCAGTCATTTCCACAGCATGAAAAATACATTTGCATATTTTTCACACAATATACAGATGAGTTGACTTTAGGGCTCCCTTCAAGTTCGCTGTAGGTCAGGGGTCAGGGGTCAGGGGTCAGGGGTCGGCAACCTTTACCACTCAAAGCCATTTTGACCCGTTTCACAAAATAAGAAAACAATGGGAGCCACAAAACTCTTTTTGAAACCAACCTGCATACAAAGTTGTTGTTGCTTTGTGCCTAATATAAACCAGACAAGCGGCCCACACCTTCATATGAAAATGTCATGTTAGCGCGGCCCACACCTTCATATGAAAATGTCATGTTAGTGCGGCCCACACCTTCATATGAAAATGTCACGTTAGTGCGGCCCGCACCTTCATATGAAAATGTCACGTTAGTGCGGCCCACACCTTCATATGAAAATGTCACGTTAGTGCGGCCCACACCTTCAATTGAAAATGTCACGTTAGTGCGGCCCACACCTTCATATGAAAATGTCACGTTAGTGCGGCCCACACCTTCAATTGAAAATGTCACGTTAGTGCGGCCCACACCTTCATATGAAAATGTCACGTTAGTGCGGCCCACACCTTCAATTGAAAATGTCACGTTAGTGCGGCCCACACCTTCATATGAAAATGTCACGTTATTGCGGCCCACACCTTCAATTGAAAATGTCACGTTAGTGCGGCCCACACCTTCATATGAAAATGTCACGTTATTGCGGCCCACACCTTCATATGAAAATGTCACGTTAGTGCGGCCCACCTTCATATGAAAATGTCACGTTAGTGCGGCCCGCACCTTCATATGAAAATGTCACGTTAGTGCGGCCCACACCTTCATATGAAAATGTCACGTTAGTGCGGCCCACACCTTCATATGAAAATGTCACGTTAGTGCGGCCCACACCTTCAATTGAAAATGTCACGTTAGTGCGGCCCACACCTTCATATGAAAATGTCACGTTAGTGCGGCCCGCACCTTCATATGAAAATGTCACGTTAGTGCGGCCCACACCTTCATATGAAAATGTCACGTAGTGCGGCCCACACCTTCATATGAAAATGTCACGTTAGTGCGGCCCGCACCTTCATATGAAAATGTCACGTTAGTGCGGCCCACACCTTCATATGAAAATGTCACGTTAGTGCGGCCCACACCTTCAATGAAAATGTCACGTTAGTGCGGCCCACACCTTCATATGAAAAGTCACGTTAGTGCGGCCCACACCTTCAATTGAAAATGTCACGTTAGTGCGGCCCACACCTTCATATGAAAATGTCACGTTAGTGCGGCCCACACCTTCATATGAAAATGTCACGTTAGTGCGGCCCGCACCTTCATATGAAAATGTCACGTTAGTGCGGCCACACCTTCATATGAAAATGTCACGTTAGCTCGGCCCGCACCTTCATATGAAAATGTCATGTTAGTGCGGCCCGCACCTTCATATGAAAATGTCACGTTAGTGCGGCCCACACCTTCATATGAAAATGTCACGTTATTGCGGCCCCACACCTTCATATGAAAATGTCATGTTAGCGCGGCCCACACCTTCATATGAAAATGTCACGTTATTGCGGCCCACACCTTCATATGAAAATGTCACGTTAGTGCGGCCCACACCTTCATATGAAAATGGTCACGTTAGTGCGGCCCACACCTTCATATGAAAATGTCACGTTAGTGCGGCCCACACCTTCAATTGAAAATGTCACGTTAGTGCGGCCCACACCTTCAATTGAAAATGTCACGTTAGTGCGGCCCACACCTTCATATGAAAATGTCACGTTAGTGCGGCCCACACCTTCATATGAAAATGTCACGTTAGTGCGGCCCACACCTTCAATTGAAAATGTCACGTTAGTGCGGCCCACACCTTCATATGAAAATGTCACGTTATTGCGGCCCACACCTTCATATGAAAATGTCACGTTAGTGCGGCCCGCACCTTCATATGAAAAATGTCACGTTAGTGCGGCCCACACCTTCATATGAAAATGTCACGTTAGTGCGGCCCACACCTTCAATTGAAAATGTCACGTTAGTGCGGCCCACACCTTCATATGAAAATGTCACGTTAGCGCGGCCCACACCTTCAATTGAAAATGTCACGTTAGTGCGGCCCACACCTTCATATGAAAATGTCACGTTAGCGCGGCCCACACCTTCAATTGAAAATGTCACGTTAGTGCGGCCCACACCTTCATATGAAAATGTCACGTTCAGTGCGGCCCACACCTTCATATGAAAATGTCACGTTAGTGCGGCCCACACCTTCAATTGAAAATGTCACGTTAGAGCGGCCCACACCTTCATATGAAAATGTCACGTTAGTGCGGCCCACACCTTCATATGAAAATGTCACGTTAGTGCGGCCCACACCTCATATGAAAATGTCACGTTAGTGCGGCCCACACCTTCATATGAAAATGTCACGTTAGAGCGGCCCGCACCTTCATATGAAAAATGTCACGTTAGTGCGGCCCGCACCTTCATATGAAAATGTCACGTTAGTGCGGCCCGCACCTTCATATGAAAATGTCACGTTAGTGCGGCCCACACCTTCATATGAAAATGTCATGTTAGCGCGGCCCACACCTTCATATGAAAATGTCACGTTAGTGCGGCCCACACCTTCATATGAAATGTCACGTAGTGCGGCCCACACCTTCTATGAAATGTCACGTTAGTGCGGCCCACACCTTCATATGAAAATGTCACGTTGAGCGCGGCCCACACCTTCATATGAAAATGTCACGTTAGTGCGGCCCGCACCTTCATATGAAAATGTCACGTTAGTGCGGCCCGCACCTTCATATGAAAATGTCACGTTAGCGCGGCCCGCACCTTCATATGAAAATGTCCGTTAGCTCGGCCCGCACCTTCATATGAAAATGTCATGTTAGTGCGGCCCGCACCTTCATATGAAAATGTCACGTTAGTGCGGCCCACACCTTCATATGAAAATGTCACGTTATTGCGGCCCACACCTTCATATGAAAATGTCATGTTAGCGCGGCCCACACCTTCATATGAAAATGTCACGTTAGTGCGGCCCACACCTTCATATGAAAATGTCACGTTAGTGCGGCCCACATCTTCATATGGAAAATGTCATGTTAGTGCGGCCCACACCTTCATATGAAATGTCATGTTAGGCGGCCCACACGCTTCATATGAAAATGTCACGTTAGTGCGGCCCGCACCTTCATATGAAAATGTCACGTTAGTGCGGCCGCACCTTCATATGAAAATGTCACGTTAGCTCGGCCCGCACCTTCATATGAAAATGTCACGTTAGTGCGGCCCGCACCTTCATATGAAAATGTCACGTTAGTGCGGCCCACACCTTCATATGAAAATGTCACGTTATTGCGGCCCACACCTTCATATGAAAATGTCATGTTAGCGCGGCCCACACCTTCATATGAAAATGTCACGTTATTGCGGCCCACACCTTCATATGAAAATGTCACGTTAGTGCGGCCCACACCTTCATATGAAAATGTCACGTTAGTGCGGCCCACACTTCATATGAAAATGTCATGTTAGTGCGGCCCGCACCTTCATATGAAAATGTCACGTTAGTGCGGCCCACACCTTCATATGAAAATGTCACGTTAGTGCGGCCACACCTTCATATGAAAATGTCACGTTAGTGCGGCCCGCACCTTCATATGAAAATGTCATGTTAGTGCGGCCCACACCTTCACATGAAAATGTCACGTTAGTGCGGCCCGCACCTTCATATGAAAATGTCATGTTAGCGCGGCCCACACCTTCATATGAAAATGTCACGTTAGTGCGGCCCACACCTTCATATGAAAATGTCACGTTAGTGCGGCCCACACTTCATATGAAAATGTCACGTTAGTGCGGCCCACCCTTCATATGAAAATGTCATGTTAGTGCGGCCACACCTTCATATGAAATGTCACGTTAGTGCCGGCCGCACCTTGCATATGAAAATGTCATGTTAGTGCGGCCCACACCTTCATATGAAAAGTCACGTTAGTGCGGCCCACACCTTCATAAGAAAATGTCACGTTAGTGCGGCCCACACCTTCATATGAAAATGTCATGTTAGCGCGGCCCACACCTTCATATGAAAATGTCACGTTAGTGCGGCCCGCACCTTCATATGAAAATGTCATGTTAGTGCGGCCACACCTTCATATGAAAATGTCACGTTAGTGCGGCCCACACCTTCATATGAAAATGTCACGTTAGTGCGGCCCCACACCTTCATATGAAAATGTCATGTTAGCGCGGCCCACACCTTCATATGAAAATGTCACGTTAGTGCGGCCCGCACCTTCATATGAAAATGTCATGTTAGTGCGGCCTGCAAGTTTTATATATGAATGCCACTTGACGGCATCATACTTGACAACCCTCCCAATTTTCAGGAGACTCCCAAATTTCAGAGCAACTATTCTCTCCAATGTCTGCTGATTTTCACCCAAACAACAATAAAGTTATAGTTAAAGTCCCAATGATTGTCAATAAGGACGTGCTATGATGGCACTGCCTGTAGCGCCCTCTACAGTCTGTACAAACAGCGTGCCATCCCAGTCACATGTTATATGAGGCTTCTGCAGACACACACCGAGTGACTGCAAGGCATACTTGGTCAACAGCCATACAGGTCACACTGAGGGTGCCGTATAAACAACTTCAACACTCTTACTAATATACGCCACACTGTGAACCCACACCAGAACAAGAATGACAAACACATGTTGGGAGAACATCCGCACCGTAACACACATAACACAACAGAACAAATACCCAGAATCCCATGCAGCTCTAACTCTTCCGGGCTACATTATACACCCCCGCTACCACCAAACCCCGCCCCCGCCCCCACCCCCTCCGTGTCGGTTGAGGTGGGCGGGGTTTGGTGGTAGCGGGGTGTATAATGTAGCCCGGAAATATAAAATGGCAACCAAGGTCATCAAAAAGGTCAACCAACGACGAGATTTCTCTACAGAATCTCCTCTCTGGTCAACAAAAGCACCATTGAGGATTCTGGCGGGAACTCTCGTTCAACCCTTTTTCCATTACGCATGCACCTCCTGGTACCCTAGCACCTCCAAACCCTCAAATCTAAACTCCAAACATCTCAGAACAAGCTAGACAGATTACTTCTAGACCTCCACCCCAGATCCCACCTCACTCCTACCCACTTCTCTAAAGTGGGCTGGCTCAAGGTGGAGGACAGAGTTAAACAACTTGCACTGAGCCTAGTCTATAAAATCCGCTACACCTCCCTGATACCGAAGTACATGTCAAACTACTTCCTTAACGTAAATGACCGCCATAACCACAACACCAGGGGGAGCTCCACTAACCACGTTAAACCCAGATTGCGAACTAACAAAGGTCTTAACTCATTCTCTTTCTATGCCACATTCAATATGGAATGCACTCCCAACAGGTGTAAAAGAAAGGCATCTCTATCCTCCTTCAAAACCGCAAAGGCAGCTACAACCCTAAAACTAACACCCTCCCGGATTGCTAATAATCAAATGTAAACAATCAAATGCAGATACTTTTTCTTTTGCCTTCTGATCTCTCTCTCTCTCTCTCTCTCTCTCTCTCTCTCTCTCTCTCTCTCTCTCTCTCTCTCTCTCCTCTCTCTCTCTCTCTCTCT
>NC_084755.1:6749004-6754004 GCF_033978785.1 Entelurus aequoreus
GACCACTCATTAGTTTTACTCACGACCACTCATTAGTTTTACTCATGACCACTCATTAGTTTTACTCACGACCGCTCATTAGTTTTACTCACGACCACTCATTAGTTTTACTCATGACCGCTCATTAGTTTTACTCACGACCACTCATTAGTTTTACTCACGACCACTCATTAGTTTTACTCATGACCGCTCATTAGTTTTACTCACGACCACTCATTAGTTTTACCCACGACCGCTCATTAGTTTTACTCACGACCACTCATTAGTTTTACTCATGACCACTCATTAGTTTTACTCACGACCACTCATTAGTTTTACTCACGACCACTCATTAGTTTTACTCATGACCACTCATTAGTTTTACTCACGACCGCTCATTAGTTTTACTCATGACCACTCATTAGTTTTACTCACGACCACTCATTAGTTTTACTCATGACCACTCATTAGTTTTACTCACGACCCCTCATTAGTTTTACTCACGACCACTCATTAGTTTTACTCATGACCACTCATTAGTTTTACTCACGACCACTCATTAGTTTTACTCACGACCACTCATTAGTTTTACTCACGACCACTCATTAGTTTTACTCACGACCACTCATTAGTTTTACTCACGACCACTCATTAGTTTTACTCACGACCACTCATTAGTTTTACTCACGACCACTCATTAGTTTTACTCACGACCACTCATTAGTTTTACTCACGACCACTCATTAGTTTTACTCATGACCGCTCATTAGTTTTACTCATGACCGCTCATTAGTTTTACTCACGACCACTCATTAGTTTTACTCACGACAGCTCATTAGTTTTACTCACGACCGCTCATTAGTTTTACTCACGACCACTCATTAGTTTTACTCACGACCGCTCATTAGTTTTACTCACGACCACTCATTAGTTTTACTCATGACCACTCATTAGTTTTACTCACGACCGCTCATTAGTTTTACTCACGACCACTCATTAGTTTTACTCACGACCACTCATTAGTTTTACTCACGACCGCTCATTAGTTTTACTCACGACCACTCATTAGTTTTACTCACGACCGCTCATTAGTTTTACTCACGACCGCTCATTAGTTTTACTCATGACCGCTCATTAGTTTTACTCACGACCGCTCATTAGTTTTACTCATGACCGCTCATTAGTTTTACTCACGACCTCTCATTAGTTTTACTCACGACCGCTCATTAGTTTTACTCATGACCGCTCATTAGTTTTACTCACGACCACTCATTAGTTTTACTCACGACCGCTCATTAGTTTTACTCACGACCACTCATTAGTTTTACTCATGACCACTCATTAGTTTTACTCACGACCACTCATTAGTTTTACTCACGACCACTCATTAGTTTTACTCATGACCACTCATTAGTTTTACTCACGACCGCTCATTAGTTTTACTCATGACCGCTCATTAGTTTTACTCATGACCACTCATTAGTTTTACTCATGACCGCTCATTAGTTTTACTCATGACCGCTCATTAGTTTTACTCACGACCACTCATTAGTTTTACTCACGACCACTCATTAGTTTTACTCATGACCGCTCATTAGTTTTACTCACGACCACTCATTAGTTTTACTCATGACCACTCATTAGTTTTACTCACGACCGCTCATTAGTTTTACTCATGACCACTCATTAGTTTTACTCACGACCACTCATTAGTTTTACTCATGACCGCTCATTAGTTTTACTCATGACCGCTCATTAGTTTTACTCACGACCACTCATTAGTTTTACTCACGACAGCTCATTAGTTTTACTCACGACCGCTCATTAGTTTTACTCACGACCACTCAGTTTTACTCACGACCGCTCATTAGTTTTACTCACGACCACTCATTAGTTTTACTCATGACCACTCATTAGTTTTACTCACGACCGCTCATTAGTTTTACTCACGACCACTCATTAGTTTTACTCACGACCACTCATTAGTTTTACTCACGACCGCTCATTAGTTTTACTCACGACCACTCATTAGTTTTACTCACGACCGCTCATTAGTTTTACTCATGACCGCTCATTAGTTTTACTCACGACCGCTCATTAGTTTTACTCATGACCGCTCATTAGTTTTACTCACGACCTCTCATTAGTTTTACTCACGACCGCTCATTAGTTTTACTCATGACCGCTCATTAGTTTTACTCACGACCACTCATTAGTTTTACTCACGACCGCTCATTAGTTTTACTCACGACCACTCATTAGTTTTACTCATGACCGCTCATTAGTTTTACTCACGACCACTCATTAGTTTTACTCACGACCGCTCATTAGTTTTACTCATGACCACTCATTAGTTTTACTCACGACCGCTCATTAGTTTTACTCATGACCGCTCATTAGTTTTACTCATGACCACTCATTAGTTTTACTCATGACCGCTCATTAGTTTTACTCACGACCGCTCATTAGTTTTACTCATGACCACTCATTAGTTTTACTCATGACCGCTCATTAGTTTTACTCATGACCGCTCATTAGTTTTACTCATGACCACTCATTAGTTTTACTCATGACCACTCATTAGTTTTACTCATGACCACTCATTAGTTTTACTCATGACCGCTCATTAGTTTTACTCATGACCACTCATTAGTTTTACTCATGACCGCTCATTAGTTTTACTCATGACCGCTCATTAGTTTTACTCATGACCACTCATTAGTTTTACTCATGACCACTCATTAGTTTTACTCATGACCGCTCATTAGTTTTACTCATGACCACTCATTAGTTTTACTCACGACCGCTCATTAGTTTTACTCACGACCGCTCATTAGTTTTACTCACGACCGCTCATTAGTTTTACTCACGACCGCTCATTAGTTTTACTCACGACCGCTCATTAGTTTTACTCACGACCGCTCATTAGTTTTACTCACGACCACTCATTAGTTTTACTCACGACCACTCATTAGTTTTACTCACGACCACTCATTAGTTTTACTCATGACCGCTCATTAGTTTTACTCACGACCACTCATTAGTTTTACTCATGACCGCTCATTAGTTTTACTCACGACCACTCATTAGTTTTACTCATGACCGCTCATTAGTTTTACTCACGACCACTCATTAGTTTTACTCACGACCACTCATTAGTTTTACTCATGACCGCTCATTAGTTTTACTCACGACCACTCATTAGTTTTACTCATGACCACTCATTAGTTTTACTCACGACCACTCATTAGTTTTACTCACGACCACTCATTAGTTTTACTCACGACCACTCATTAGTTTTACTCATGACCGCTCATTAGTTTTACTCAAGACCGCTCATTAGTTTTACTCACGACCGCTCATTAGTTTTACTCATGACCGCTCATTAGTTTTACTCACGACCACTCATTAGTTTTACTCATGACCACTCATTAGTTTTACTCATGACCACTCATTAGTTTTACTCACGACCACTCATTAGTTTTACTCATGACCACTCATTAGTTTTACTCACGACCGCTCATTAGTTTTACTCACGACCGCTCATTAGTTTTACTCACGACCGCTCATTAGTTTTACTCACGACCACTCATTAGTTTTACTCATGACCACTCATTAGTTTTACTCATGACCACTCATTTGCAGCATAAAACGCTTTTCTACGAGTAAAAAAAAGGATTTCGTCTAAAAAGAGTATAAAACAGTTGTAAAACATTAATGGCAAGTATAAAAACTATTTTCTTCAATTACAAAAATTAATTGCAAGTGTAAAAAAAAAGATTTTCAAGTAAACAACAATTTTCTTCAAGTAAAAAAGACCATCCATCCATTTTCTACCACTTATTCCCTTCGGGGTTGACAATCGGGCGGAAGGCGGGGTACACCCTGGACAAGTTGCCACCTCATCGCAGGGCCAACACAGATAGACAACATTCACACACTAGGGAGCATTTAGTGTTGCCAATCAACTTATCCCCCTTTGGTGGTGGGAGGGGCCTATCCCCAGGTGCATGTCTTTGGAGGTGGGAGGGGCCTATCCCCAGGTGCATGTCTTTGGAGGTGGGAGGGGCCTATCCCCAGGTGCATGTCTTTGGTGGTGGGAGGGGCCTATCCCCAGGTGCATGTCTTTGGAGGTGGGAGGGGCCTATCCCCAGGTGCATGTCTTTGGTGGTGGGAGGGGCCTATCCCCAGGTGCATGTCTTTGGAGGTGGGAGGGGCCTATCCCCAGGTGCATGTCTTTGGAGGTGGGAGGGGCCTATCCCCAGGTGTATGTCTTTGGAGGTGGGAGGGGCCTATCCCCAGGTGCATGTCCTTGGAGGTGGGAGGGGCCTATCCCCAGGTGTATGTCTTTGGAGGTGGGAGGGGCCTATCCCCAGGTGCATGTCCTTGGAGGTGGGAGGAGCCTATCCCCAGGTGCATGTTTTTGGAGGTGGGAGGAAGCCGGAGTAGAACCCACACAGTCACGGGGAGAACATGCAAACTCCACACAGAAAGATCCCGAGCCCGGGATTGAACTCAGGACTACTCAGGACCTTGGTATTGTGAGGCAGACGCACTAACCCCTCTGCCACCGTGCTGCCCATTTGCAAGTATTAAACAGTTTTTTACAAGAAAAAAAACTTGGAGAAAAGTGCATTTCAAGTAAGACATTTCAGAGAATAATACAAGACAGAGTTATTAAATTCAGCTTGGACTAGATGGTCCAGCATTAAGCGTTCCCGGTTCGATTCCAGCTTTTGGGCAAGACAGTCCATCCACAATGTAGCTTCGATGTAGACAATATGTAAATATAAGTCCTAAATAGACAGGTAAACAATATGGACAATACTGGTAATGATGCACACCATCTCCAGTGACTGCAGTATCCATACTTGGAGTTGAGAGGCGATACTGGAGCACAGAGGTCTGGTATCGGCGCTGGATGTCATCAAATGAACCCCTGATCTGTTCTGTTCTGTTCTGATCTGATCTGATCTGATCTGATCTGATCTGATCTGATCTGATCTGATCTGTTCTGTTCT
>NC_084755.1:6756504-6776504 GCF_033978785.1 Entelurus aequoreus
GTGTTATCTTTGTCCTGGTTACATTTGTCCTGGGTGTTATCTTTGTCCTGGTTACATTTGTCCTGGTTACATTTGTCCTGGTTACATTTGTCCTGGTTACATTTGTCCTGGGTGTTACATTTGTCCTGGATGTACCCACAGGTTATCAAGCCGTAGAGCGCAACACACCCTCTCCCATTGACCCGGAAGCCATGGAGGTGGATGTCAACTTCCAGCCAGACCCCACAGACCTGGTCCTGTCCAGCGTGCCCGGTGGAGAGTTGTTCAACCCCCGCAAACACAAGTTCTCTGACCAGGAGCTCAAGCCACAGCCCATGATCAAGAAGGCCAAGAAAGTCTTTGTTCCCAACCAACAGAAGGTAGCCTGGCTCCTCCCAAACATGACATCATAGTCATTTACATCCAGGAAACATGACATCATAGTCATTTACGTCCAGGAAACATGACATCATAGTCATTTACGTCCAGGAAACATGACATCATAGTCATTTACGTCCAGGAAACATGACATCATAGTCATTTACGTCCAGGAAACATGACATCATAGTCATTTACGTCCAGGAAACATGACATCATAGTCATTTACGTCCAGGAAACATGACATCATAGTCATTTACGTCCAGGAAACATGACATCATAGTCATTTACGTCCAGGAAACATGACATCATAGTCATTTACGTCCAGGAAACATGACATCATAGTCATTTACGTCCAGGAAACATGACATCATAGTCATTTACGTCCAGGAAACATGACATCATAGTCATTTACGTCCAGGAAACATGACATCATAGTCATTTACGTCCAGGAAACATGACATCATAGTCATTTACATCCAGGAAACATGACATCATAGTCATTTACGTCCAGGAAACATGACATCATAGTCATTTACGTCCAGGAAACATGACATCATAGTCATTTACATCCAGGAAACATGACATCATAGTCATTTACGTCCAGGAAACATGACTTGCAATAATACATCTTCTACATTTTAGAAGGAAAACATTGTTTTCCATAAATTAGCTGCAGCAGAATATAAGTGGCAGATATATAAGTTGTGATATGAGTTATTTACACAGAAATATTCTCTAATTTACACACCTTCATTGTTTTCCAAACGGCGTCTGTAACACGGCAGTAACAAAACAAACAAAATATACATTATATAATATATAATACTAACACAGACACTCGTAAATGCGTTAGCATATTAGCTAATGCTAACAACGCTAGCTTGATTACATTACAATACAAATATGCATGACAACACTCCTACAGACATCACACATGGGACACTTTAGTAAGTATGAATAGTTGTAGTTATATTGTAAAACTTACAATAGCATGTACAAATATGCATGACAACACTCCTACAGACATCACACATGGGACACTTTAGTAAGTATGAATAGTTGTAGTTATATTGTAAAACTTACAATAGCATGTACAAATATGCATGACAACACTCCTACAGACATCACACATGGGACACTTTAGTAAGTAAGAATAGTTGTAGTTATATTGTAAAACTTACAATAGCATGTACAAATATGCATGACAACACTCCTACAGACATCACACATGGGACACTTTAGTAAGTAAGAATAGTTGTAGTTATATTGTAAAACTTACAATAGCATGTACAAATATGCATGACAACACTCCTACAGACATCACACATGGGACACTTTAGTAAGTATGAATAGTTGTAGTTATATTGTAAAACTTACAATAGCATGTACAAATATGCATGACAACACTCCTACAGACATCACACATGGGACACTTTAGTAAGTATGAATAGTTGTAGTTATATTGTAAAACTTACAATAGCATGTACAAATATGCATGACAACACTCCTACAGACATCACACATGGGACACTTTAGTAAGTATGAATAGTTGTAGTTATATTGTAAAACTTACAAATGTTGCTTGGACTGATGAATGAAGAATCAACACAAGTAGAAACGCTATGGACGTCTAGATGGCGCAGCGGCACTTTTACTTCCGGGTGAAAGACAAACAGAAGGGCACTGCAGCACCTGCAGTGAGCAAACTTGTCCAAAAGATGGCGCCATAACACAAAGAACAACACACCTTTGTTTGTGTATCTTTGTTTGTTTTTTAAAACTATTTGCATTATGGTTGTTAGCAATGAAAAATCCATAAATCAGCTGCACCGTTTTTTTAAGCCGCAGGTTAAAAGCGACTTATAGTCCAGAATGTACTAGCTAATTTCCTGTTAATATCTGCTTACTTCCTGCTCTGAGCAGATTCTATCTACTCTTCTTCAACTTTACTAAGCACTTATTTCTTCTTCTTTTGTTCAAGCTAGCTTAGCTTGCTCTAGGTGTGTAACATGTTTGGCACCTTCCTCCGCTGATAATGCTACTTGATAATGATGCTAACAAATGCAGTTGAGTGGCTTATGTTATTGTGAAGTGTAAGAAGATACACAACTAGCTAAATAGAGAGGAAGAGAAGAATCAGCTACTTTTTCAGGAACATGAGAGGATGGATGGCTGCAATAAAACAGAAGCATCTTTCTCTTTTTGCTCAGGATGACAAATACTGGTCCAGGAGGAAGAAGAACAACGTGGCCGCCAAACGTTCCCGCGACGCCCGCCGCCTGAAGGAGAACCAGATCACTGTGCGAGCCTCCTTCCTGGAGCGGGAGAACCAGGCGCTACGCCAGCAAGTGGGCGAGCTGCGTCAAGACTGTAGCCGCTGCACCAACATCCTGGCCCGCTACCAGGCCAAGTACGGCCCGCTGTAAGACCACATCCTGGCCCGCTGTAAGACCACATCCTGGCCCGCTACCAGGCCAAGTACGGCCCGCTGTAAGACCACATCCTGGCCCGCTGTAAGACCACATCCTGGCCCGCTACCAGGCCAAGTACGGCCCGCTGTAAGACCACATCCTGGCCCGCTACCAGGCCAAGTACGGCCCGCTGTAAGACCACATCCTGGCCCGCTGTAAGACCACATCCTGGCCCGCTACCAGGCCAAGTACGGCCCGCTGTAAGACCACATCCTGGCCCGCTGTAAGACCACATCCTGGCCCACTGTAAGACCACATCCTGGCCCGCTGTAAGACCACATCCTGGCCCGCTGTAAGACCACATCCTGGCCCGCTACCAGGCCAAGTACGGCCCGCTGTAAGACCACATCCTGGCCCACTGTAAGACCACATCCTGGCCCACTGTAAGACCACATCCTGGCCCACTGTAAGACCACATCCTGGCCCGCTGTAAGACCACATCCTGGCCCGCTACCAGGCCAAGTACGGCCCGCTGTAAGACCACATCCTGGCCCACTGTAAGACCACATCCTGGCCCACTGTAAGACCACATCCTGGCCCGCTGTAAGACCACATCCTGGCCCGCTGTAAGACCACATCCTGGCCCGCTACCAGGCCAAGTACGGCCCGCTGTAAGACCACATCCTGGCCCGCTGTAAGACCACATCCTGGCCCGCTGTAAGACCACATCCTGGCCCGCTACCAGGCCAAGTACGGCCCGCTGTAAGACCACATCCTGGCCCGCTGTAAGACCACATCCTGGCCCACTGTAAGACCACATCCTGGCCCACTGTAAGACCACATCCTGGCCCACTGTAAGACCACATCCTGGCCCGCTGTAAGACCACATCCTGGCCCGCTACCAGGCCAAGTACGGCCCGCTGTAAGACCACATCCTGGCCCACTGTAAGACCACATCCTGGCCCACTGTAAGACCACATCCTGGCCCACTGTAAGACCACATCCTGGCCCGCTGTAAGACCACATCCTGGCCCGCTACCAGGCCAAGTACGGCCCGCTGTAAGACCACATCCTGGCCCGCTGTAAGACCACATCCTGGCCCGCTGTAAGACCACATCCTGGCCCGCTGTAAGACCACATCCTGGCCCGCTGTAAGACCACATCCTGGCCCGCTGTAAGACCACATCCTGGCCCGCTGTAAGACCACATCCTGGCCCGCTGTAAGACCACATCCTGGCCCGCTGTAAGACCACATCCTGGCCCGCTGTAAGACCACGGCCACTAAAACTTCCTAGCCTGCACAATCCAACACAGACAGGAAAGAAACCACACAAATTGGACTCTTGCTGAGCTGCGGTCACCGTGTGGAGCTCCGGTCACAACCTGGCGTCGGAGCGGTGGACGCACGAGGGGAGGGGGGCGGGGCATAGAAGCGCGTGGAGAGCGCCTGGCTGCTTGACCGCGAGGAAAGCCACGTGGACGCGCACGGACAACATGGTCGCTCTTCAAGAAAGCCAGGAAATACAGCCAGCTGATTCCATTGTTGTTGTTTTATTTTGGAAATCACGGCATAGCACTTCCTGTAGTGGACCAAAGCATGTGTGCCCTCAGTAGCTACCTGTCCCTGTGACACACCTGTCCCTGTGACACACCTGTCCCTGTGACACACCTGTCCCTGTGACACACCTGTCCCTGTGACACACCTGTCCCTGTGACACACCTGTCCTGTTGTGTCGAGGCGGGACAACAATGGAGTACAAGTCAGAGACCCGTGAGGAGTGGACAGTCCCTTTAGTTCACACACACACACACATTTGTATAGTCCTCTCCAAGTAACACACACACACACATTTGTATAGTCCTCTCCAAGTAACACACACACACATTTGTATAGTCCTCTCCAAGTAACACACACATTTGTATAGTCCTCTCCAAGTAACACACACATTTGTATAGTCCTCTCCAAGTAACACACACACACATTTGTATAGTCCTCTCCAAGTAACACACACACACATTTGTATAGTCCTCTCCAAGTAACACACACACACATTTGTATAGTCCTCTCCAAGTAACACACACACACATTTGTATAGTCCTCTCCAAGTAACACACACACACATTTGTATAGTCCTCTCCAAGTAACACACACATTTGTATAGTCCTCTCCAAGTAACACACACACACATTTGTATAGTCCTCTCCAAGTAACACACACATTTGTATAGTCCTCTCCAAGTAACACACACATTTGTATAGTCCTCTCCAAGTAACACACACATTTGTATAGTCCTCTCCAAGTAACACACACACACATTTGTATAGTCCTCTCCAAGTAACACACACATTTGTATAGTCCTCTCCAAGTAACACACACACACATTTGTATAGTCCTCTCCAAGTAACACACACATTTGTATAGTCCTCTCCAAGTAACACACACATTTGTATAGTCCTCTCCAAGTAACACACACACACATTTGTATAGTCCTCTCCAAGTAACACACACATTTGTATAGTCCTCTCCAAGTAACACACACACACATTTGTATAGTCCTCTCCAAGTAACACACACATTTGTATAGTCCTCTCCAAGTAACACACACATTTGTATAGTCCTCTCCAAGTAACACACACACACATTTGTATAGTCCTCTCCAAGTAACACACACATTTGTATAGTCCTCTCCAAGTAACACACACATTTGTATAGTCCTCTCCAAGTAACACACACACACATTTGTATAGTCCTCTCCAAGTAACACACACATTTGTATAGTCCTCTCCAAGTAACACACACATTTGTATAGTCCTCTCCAAGTAACACACACATTTGTATAGTCCTCTCCAAGTAACACACACACACATTTGTATAGTCCTCTCCAAGTAACACACACATTTGTATAGTCCTCTCCAAGTAACACACACACACATTTGTATAGTCCTCTCCAAGTAACACACACACACATTTGTATAGTCCTCTCCAAGTAACACACACATTTGTATAGTCCTCTCCAAGTAACACACACACACATTTGTATAGTCCTCTCCAAGTAACACACACATTTGTATAGTCCTCTCCAAGTAACACACACACACATTTGTATAGTCCTCTCCAAGTAACACACACATTTGTATAGTCCTCTCCAAGTAACACACACATTTGTATAGTCCTCTCCAAGTAACACACACACACATTTGTATAGTCCTCTCCAAGTAACACACACACACATTTGTATAGTCCTCTCCAAGTAACACACACATTTGTATAGTCCTCTCCAAGTAACACACACATTTGTATAGTCCTCTCCAAGTAACACACACATTTGTATAGTCCTCTCCAAGTAACACACACACACATTTGTATAGTCCTCTCCAAGTAACACACACACACATTTGTATAGTCCTCTCCAAGTAACACACACATTTGTATAGTCCTCTCCAAGTAACACACACACACATTTGTATAGTCCTCTCCAAGTAACACACACACACATTTGTATAGTCCTCTCCAAGTAACACACACACACATTTGTATAGTCCTCTCCAAGTAACACACACACACATTTGTATAGTCCTCTCCAAGTAACACACACATTTGTATAGTCCTCTCCAAGTAACACACACACACATTTGTATAGTCCTCTCCAAGTAACACACACATTTGTATAGTCCTCTCCAAGTAACACACACACACATTTGTATAGTCCTCTCCAAGTAACACACACACACATTTGTATAGTCCTCTCCAAGTAACACACACATTTGTATAGTCCTCTCCAAGTAACACACACACACATTTGTATAGTCCTCTCCAAGTAACACACACACACATTTGTATAGTCCTCTCCAACACACACACACACACACACACACACACACACACACACACACACACACACACACACACACACACACACACACACACACACACACACATTTGTATAGTCTTGTCCATTGTTGCACTTTCTGTTGGAGGTTGTTATAAAAAGGTGCATGACGACGAGCCGCACGGCACATTTGAAAAACATGATTTGCAAAACATGACCCACTAGTGAGGTAAGCTACAGAGTCAACTTCTGCCAGTAGAGGCTGTTTGTGTTACTGCACTCTGCCAGTAGAGGGCGCCAGAGTCTGTAGTGGCTTTGGCTTCCAATGGTGTAAATGAAAGAATCCTCTTTAGATCCTAGTATCGGAAGAGAAAACGGGGAAGTTGTTATTCAGCTGGACACTATTTGGCAAATAGTGCTGTAATAATAATAATTTGGCAAATAGTGCTGTAATAATAATAATTTGGCAAATAGTGCTGTAATAATAATAATTTGGCAAATAGTGCTGTAATAATAATAATTTGGCAAATAGTGCTGTAATAATAGTGTTGTTTGTCACGTAGAAGAAGATGTTTGCTTCTTATTGCTGGAGGCAAAAGAAGATTCCACAAAAGTATTTCTATGAGTTGGTGTGTATAAAAAGTTGTCACTTAGCTCAGTTGGACTTTAGAGCAGAGATTATAGAAGAAGTCCACTTGGCGAAAATACTTTTTGCTTTCTTCAGGACTTGCCAAAATGTCTTAGTGTGTTATTGAAGATGACTAAATGGTGACGTGCACGCAAGCAGCAGTGATGTCTGCTGAGTGCATCACTGTTGTCTTCCTCCCTCGGCCTCTTTGTCGTCACTGTGGACTTTGTCGTCACTGTGGACTTTGTCGTCACTGTGGACTTTGTCGTCACTGTGGACTTTGTCGTCACTGTGGACTTTGTCGTCACTGTGGACTTTGTCGTCACTGTGGACTTTGTCGTCACTGTGGACTTTGTCGTCACTGTGGACTTTGTCGTCACTGTGGACTTTGTCGTCACTGTGGACTTTGTCGTCACTGTGGACTTTGTCGTCACTGTGGACTTTGTCGTCACTGTGGACTTTGTCGTCACTGTGGACTTTGTCGTCACTGTGGACTTTGTCGTCACTGTGGACTTTGTCGTCACTGTGGACTTTGTCGTCACTGTGGACTTTGTCGTCACTGTGGACTTTGTCGTCACTGTGGACTTTGTCGTCACTGTGGACTTTGTCGTCACTGTGGACTTTGTGGTCACTGTGGACTTTGTCGTCACTGTGGACTTTGTCGTCACTGTGGACTTTGTCGTCACTGTGGACTTTGTCGTCACTGTGGACTTTGTCGTCACTGTGGACTTTGTCGTCACTGTGGACTTTGTCGTCACTGTGGACTTTGTCGTCACTGTGGACTTTGTCGTCACTGTGGACTTTGTCGTCACTGTGGACTTTGTGGTCACTGTGGACTTTGTCGTCACTGTGGACTTTGTCGTCACTGTGGACTTTGTCGTCACTGTGGACTTTGTGGTCACTGTGGACTTTGTCGTCACTGTGGACTTTGTCGTCACTGTGGACTTTGTGGTCACTGTGGACTTTGTCGTCACTGTGGACTTTGTCGTCACTGTGGACTTTGTGGTCACTGTGGACTTTGTCGTCACTGTGGACTTTGTCGTCACTGTGGACTTTGTCGTCAATGTGGACTTTGTGGTCACTGTGGACTTTGTCGTCACTGTGGACTTTGTCGTCACTGTGGACTTTGTCGTCACTGTGGACTTTGTCGTCACTGTGGACTTTGTCGTCACTGTGGACTTTGTCGTCACTGTGGACTTTGTCGTCACTGTGGACTTTGTCGTCACTGTGGACTTTGTCGTCACTGTGGACTTTGTCGTCACTGTGGACTTTGTCGTCACTGTGGACTTTGTCGTCACTGTGGACTTTGTCGTCACTGTGGACTTTGTCGTCAATGTGGACTTTGTCGTCACTGTGGACTTTGTCGTCACTGTGGACTTTGTCGTCACTGTGGACTTTGTCGTCAATGTGGACTTTGTCGTCACTGTGGACTTTGTCGTCACTGTGGACTTTGTCGTCAATGTGGACTTTGTCGTCACTGTGGACTTTGTCGTCAATGTGGACTTTGTCGTCACTGTGGACTTTGTCGTCACTGTGGACTTTGTGGTCACTGTGGACTTTGTGGTCACTGTGGACTTTGTCGTCACTGTGGACTTTGTGGTCACTGTGGACTTTGTCGTCACTGTGGACTTTGTCGTCACTGTGGACTTTGTGGTCACTGTGGACTTTGTCGTCACTGTGGACTTTGTGGTCACTGTGGACTTTGTCGTCACTGTGGACTTTGTCGTCACTGTGGACTTTGTCGTCACTGTGGACTTTGTGGTCACTGTGGACTTTGTCGTCACTGTGGACTTTGTGGTCACTGTGGACTTTGTCGTCACTGTGGACTTTGTCGTCACTGTGGACTTTGTCGTCACTGTGGACTTTGTGGTCACTGTGGACTTTGTCGTCACTGTGGACTTTGTCGTCACTGTGGACTTTGTCGTCACTGTGGACTTTGTCGTCACTGTGGACTTTGTCGTCACTGTGGACTTTGTCGTCACTGTGGACTTTGTCGTCACTGTGGACTTTGTGGTCACTGTGGACTTTGTCGTCACTGTGGACTTTGTCGTCACTGTGGACTTTGTCGTCACTGTGGACTTTGTGGTCACTGTGGACTTTGTCGTCACTGTGGACTTTGTCGTCACTGTGGACTTTGTCGTCACTGTGGACTTTGTCGTCACTGTGGACTTTGTCGTCACTGTGGACTTTGTCGTCACTGTGGACTTTGTCGTCACTGTGGACTTTGTCGTCACTGTGGACTTTGTCGTCACTGTGGACTTTGTCGTCACTGTGGACTTTGTGGTCAATGTGGACTTTGTCGTCACTGTGGACTTTGTGGTCACTGTGGACTTTGTCGTCACTGTGGACTTTGTGGTCAATGTGGACTTTGTCGTCACTGTGGACTTTGTCGTCACTGTGGACTTTGTCGTCACTGTGGACTTTGTCGTCACTGTGGACTTTGTCGTCACTGTGGACTTTGTGGTCACTGTGGACTTTGTCGTCACTGTGGACTTTGTGGTCACTGTGGACTTTGTCGTCACTGTGGACTTTGTCGTCACTGTGGACTTTGTCGTCACTGTGGACTTTGTCGTCACTGTGGACTTTGTCGTCACTGTGGACTTTGTCGTCACTGTGGACTTTGTCGTCACTGTGGACTTTGTGGTCACTGTGGACTTTGTGGTCACTGTGGACTTTGTGGTCACTGTGGACTTTGTCGTCACTGTGGACTTTGTCGTCACTGTGGACTTTGTGGTCACTGTGGACTTTGTCGTCACTGTGGACTTTGTCGTCACTGTGGACTTTGTCGTCACTGTGGACTTTGTCGTCACTGTGGACTTTGTCGTCACTGTGGACTTTGTCGTCACTGTGGACTTTGTCGTCACTGTGGACTTTGTGGTCACTGTGGACTTTGTCGTCACTGTGGACTTTGTCGTCACTGTGGACTTTGTGGTCACTGTGGACTTTGTCGTCACTGTGGACTTTGTGGTCACTGTGGACTTTGTCGTCACTGTGGACTTTGTCGTCACTGTGGACTTTGTCGTCACTGTGGACTTTGTCGTCACTGTGGACTTTGTCGTCACTGTGGACTTTGTCGTCACTGTGGACTTTGTCGTCACTGTGGACTTTGTCGTCACTGTGGACTTTGTGGTCACTGTGTACTTTGTCGTCACTGTGGACTTTGTCGTCACTGTGGACTTTGTCGTCACTGTGGACTTTGTCGTCACTGTGGACTTTGTCGTCACTGTGGACTTTGTCGTCACTGTGGACTTTGTCGTCACTGTGGACTTTGTCGTCACTGTGGACTTTGTCGTCACTGTGGACTTTGTGGTCACTGTGGACTTTGTCGTCACTGTGGACTTTGTGGTCACTGTGGACTTTGTCGTCACTGTGGACTTTGTCGTCACTGTGGACTTTGTCGTCACTGTGGACTTTGTCGTCACTGTGGACTTTGTCGTCACTGTGGACTTTGTCGTCACTGTGGACTTTGTCGTCACTGTGGACTTTGTCGTCACTGTGGACTTTGTCGTCACTGTGGACTTTGTCGTCACTGTGGACTTTGTCGTCACTGTGGACTTTGTCGTCACTGTGGACTTTGTCGTCACTGTGGACTTTGTCGTCACTGTGGACTTTGTCGTCACTGTGGACTTTGTGGTCACTGTGGACTTTGTCGTCACTGTGGACTTTGTCGTCACTGTGGACTTTGTGGTCACTGTGGACTTTGTCGTCACTGTGGACTTTGTCGTCACTGTGGACTTTGTCGTCACTGTGGACTTTGTCGTCACTGTGGACTTTGTCGTCACTGTGGACTTTGTCGTCACTGTGGACTTTGTCGTCAATGTGGACTTTGTCGTCACTGTGGACTTTGTCGTCACTGTGGACTTTGTCGTCACTGTGGACTTTGTCGTCACTGTGGACTTTGTCGTCACTGTGGACTTTGTCGTCACTGTGGACTTTGTCGTCACTGTGGACTTCAATGAAATAAAGTGACTACAACCTGCAAGGTCACCTTCATTAACGTTTGACAAATCTCTGCTTTTGTGTACAAATGACAACAAGATGCGAATAGAAGAAAGCTTGTTGTGAAAAATGAGTTGGAATTTCACCAGAAAAATGTGGAATGTTGGCATTATTATAATAAAAGTCCTCATTTTACTCAACGCAAGTCAACATTTGACAAGAAAAACTGAACATTTGTGCAATATTGTGATAAAAGTTGGAATTTTATCCAATAACAGTCGCAATTTTACAATAAAAGCTTAACATTTTGGCAATTGTATGAAATGAGTCGTCATTTTACTCCACAAAAGTCACAATTTTATAAGAAAACTTTAAATTTTAACAATATAATAATTGGAATTTTACTCGGCAAAATGATGACAATTACTCAAAAAAAGTCACTATTTTACAAGAACAACAAAAAAATGGGCAATAATGGGATAAAAATGACAAATGTCACCATTTTGCAGTAAAAAGTCATAATTTTACCAGAAAATATTGCAATATTACAGAAACAAAGAATATAAGAAATAGTTAGCAATCGTATAAGAAATTAGTCGACATTGTGAGAAAATACTTTGAGCTTTTTTATTTGCTGCAAATGAAACTTTGTCTAGTAGATGCAATGTTACTCATTTATGTCTTCACACCTCCTCATATGGAAGATACTTTTCCTTCATGTCTCACGAAGGCTAGAAATACAAAAATACACACACACACACACACACACACACACACACACACACACACACACACACACACACACACACTCACACTCACACACACGAGGTGTTTTTGTTGGGATGCTGCAGGCTTCTCCCTCTCTGCTGCTCATCACTATTCCAGGCAGGCAGGAGATGTTGCGTAATCACACACACACACACACACACACACACACACACACACACACACACACACACACACACACACACACACACACACACACACACACACACACACACACACACACACACACACACACACACACACACACACAGGAGCAGTGTTGCGTAACAGCAGCAGCTTCAAAGTGTGTGTGTGTGTGTGCGTGTAGAGAAAAGGGAGAGGCTGTACAAAAAAGGGTGGTGTCTCCTGAAAGTGGAGGAAGGAAAACAAGATGGACGGTGATGGAGGATGATGAGGAAAGCGGCCATGCATGTTAAAGTCCTGACATGTTACTGTACACACACACACACACACACACACACACACACACACACACACACACACACACACACACACACACACACACACACACACACACACACACACACACACACACACACACACACACACACACACACACAGTAATAATCTGCTGCTAAGAGTTTTGATGTTTGAATAATGGATGAGCAAAGTTTTAGTGCCTCACTTGGACGCATCACCAAGTGGACTTTCCAACATGGAGGCCCGTGCACGTACCTGTGCACGTACACATGCACATACACGTACCTGTGCACGTACACATACACATACACGTACCTGTGCACGTACACATGCACATACACGTACCTGTGCACGTACACATACACATACACGTACCTGTGCACGTACACATGCACATACACGTACCTGTGCACGTACACATGCACATACACGTACCTGTGCACGTACACATACACATACACGTACCTGTGCACGTACACATACACGTACCTGTGCACGTACACATACACATACACGTACCTGTGCACGTACACATACACGTACCTGTGCACGTACACATACACATACACGTACCTGTGCACGTACACATACACATACACGTACCTGTGCACGTACACATGCACATACACGTACCTGTGCACGTACACATACACATACACGTACCTGTGCACGTACACATACACGTACCTGTGCACGTACACATACAGGTGCACATACACGTACCTGTGCACGTACACATACACATACACGTACCTGTGCACATACACATACAGGTGCACATACACGTACATGTGCACGTACATGTGCACGTACACATACACGTACATGTGCACGTACACATACACGTACATGTGCACGTACACATACACGTACCTGTGCACGTACACATACACATACACGTACCTGTGCACATACACATACAGGTGCACATACACGTACATGTGCACGTACATGTGCACGTACACATACACGTACACATACACGTACATGTGCACGTACACATACACGTACATGTGCACGTACACATACACGTACATGTGCACGTACACATACAGGTGCACATACACGTACATGTGCACGTACACATACAGGTGCACATACACGTGCACGTACAGGTGCCTGTACACATGCCCGTACCCGTACAGGTGCCCGTACACATACCCGTACACGTGCCCGTACCCATACCGGTGCCCGTACACGTGCCCGTACCCGTACAGGTGCCCGTACACATACCCGTACACGTGCCCGTACCCATACCGGTGCCCGTACACGTGCCCGTACCCGTACAGGTGCCCGTACCTTCTTTTTGCTACATTAGTAAATGCTACATTTGCTACATTTAGTAAATGTCTTCTTTTGACTCCCATTAAATGTCTTCTTTTGACTCCCATTAAATGTCTTCTTTTGACTCCCATTAAATGTCTTCTTTTGACTCCCATTAAATGTCTTCTTTTGACTCCCATTAAATGTCTTCTTTTGACTCCCATTAAATGTCTTCTTTTGACTACCATTAAATGTCTTCTTTTGACTCCCATTAAATGTCTTCTTTTGACTCCCATTAAATGTCTTCTTTTGACTCCCATTAAATGTCTTCTTTTGACTACCATTAAATGTCTTCTTTTGACTACCATTAAATGTCTTATTTTTACTACCATTAAATGTCTTCTTTTGACTACCATTAAATGTCTTCTTTTGACTACCATTAAATGTCTTCTTTTGACTCCCATTAAATGTCTTCTTTTGACTACCATTAAATGTCTTATTTTTACTACCATTAAATGTCTTCTTTTGACTACCATTAAATGTCTTCTTTTGACTCCCATTAAATGTCTTCTTTTGACTACCATTAAATGTCTTCTTTTGACCCCATTAAATGTCTTCTTTTGACTCCCATTAAATGTCTTCTTTTGACCCCCATTAAATGTCTTCTTTTGACTACCATTAAATGTCTTCTTTTGACTACCATTAAATGTCTTCTTTTGACCCCATTAAATGTCTTCTTTTGACTCCCATTAAATGTCTTCTTTTGACCCCCATTAAATGTCTTCTTTTGACTACCATTAAATGTCTTCTTTTGACTACCATTAAATGTCTTCTTTTGACTCCCATTAAATGTCTTCTTTTGACTCCCATTAAATGTCTTCTTTTTACTACCATTAAATGTCTTCTTTTGACTCCCATTAAATGTCTTCTTTTGACTACCATTAAATGTCTTCTTTTGACTCCCATTAAATGTCTTCTTTTGACTACCATTAAATGTCTTCTTTTTACTCCCATTAAATGTCTTCTTTTGACTACCATTAAATGTCTTCTTTTGACTACCATTAAATGTCTTCTTTTGACTACCATTAAATGTCTTCTTTTGACTACCATTAAATGTCTTCTTTTGACTACCATTAAATGTCTTCTTTTTACTCCCATTAAATGTCTTCTTTTGACTACCATTAAATGTCTTCTTTTGACTACCATTAAATGTCTTCTTTTGACTACCATTAAATGTCTTCTTTTGACTCCCATTAAATTTCTTCTTTTTACTACCATTAAATGTCTTCTTTTGACTACCATTAAATGTCTTCTTTTGACTCCCATTAAATGTCTTCTTTTGACTCCCATTAAATGTCTTCTTTTGACTCCCATTAAATGTCTTCTTTTGACTCCCATTAAATGTCTTCTTTTGCCTCCCATTAAATGTCTTCTTTTGACTCCCATTAAATGTCTTCTTTTGACTACCATTAAATGTCTTCTTTTGACTCCCATTAAATGTCTTCTTTTGACTACCATTAAATGTCTTCTTTTGACTACCATTAAATGTCTTCTTTTGACTCCCATTAAATGTCTTCTTTTGACTACCATTAAATGTCTTCTTTTGACTACCATTAAATGTCTTCTTTTGACTCCCATTAAATGTCTTCTTTTTACTACCATTAAATGTCTTCTTTTTACTACCATTAAATGTCTTCTTTTGACTACCATTAAATGTCTTCTTTTGACTCCCATTAAATGTCTTCTTTTGACTCCCATTAAATGTCTTCTTTTGACTCCCATTAAATGTCTTCTTTTGACTACCATTAAATGTCTTCTTTTGACTCCCATTAAATGTCTTCTTTTGACTCCCATTAAATGTCTTCTTTTGACTCCCATTAAATGTCTTCTTTTTACTACCATTAAATGTCTTCTTTTGACTCCCATTAAATGTCTTCTTTTGACTCCCATTAAATGTCTTCTTTTTACTACCATTAAATGTCTTCTTTTTACTACCATTAAATGTCTTCTTTTGACTCCCATTAAATGTCTTCTTTTGACTCCCATTAAATGTCTTCTTTTGACTCCCATTAAATGTCTTCTTTTGACTCCCATTAAATGTCTTCTTTTGACTACCATTAAATGTCTTCTTTTGACTCCCATTAAATGTCTTCTTTTGACTCCCATTAAATGTCTTCTTTTGACTACCATTAAATGTCTTCTTTTGACTACCATTAAATGTCTTCTTTTGACTACCATTAAATGTCTTCTTTTGACTCCCATTAAATGTCTTCTTTTGACTCCCATTAAATGTCTTCTTTTTACTACCATTAAATGTCTTCTTTTGACTCCCATTAAATGTCTTCTTTTGACTCCCATTAAATGTCTTCTTTTGACTCCCATTAAATGTCTTCTTTTGACTACCATTAAATGTCTTCTTTTGACTACCATTAAATGTCTTCTTTTGACTCCCATTAAATGTCTTCTTTTGACTCCCATTAAATGTCTTCTTTTTACTCCCATTAAATGTCTTCTTTTTACTCCCATTAAATGTCTTCTTTTGACTCCCATTAAATGTCTTCTTTTGACTCCCATTAAATGTCTTCTTTTGACTCCCATTAAATGTCTTCTTTTGACTCCCATTAAATGTCTTCTTTTGACTCCCATTAAATGTCTTCTTTTTACTACCATTAAATGTCTTCTTTTTACTACCATTAAATGTCTTCTTTTGACTCCCATTAAATGTCTTCTTTTGACTCCCATTAAATGTCTTCTTTTGACTCCCATTAAATGTCTTCTTTTGACTACCATTAAATGTCTTCTTTTGACTACCATTAAATGTCTTCTTTTGACTCCCATTAAATGTCTTCTTTTGACTACCATTAAATGTCTTCTTTTGACTACCATTAAATGTCTTCTTTTGACTACCATTAAATGTCTTCTTTTGACTCCCATTAAATGTCTTCTTTTGCCTCCCATTAAATGTCTTCTTTTGACTCCCATTAAATGTCTTCTTTTGACTACCATTAAATGTCTTCTTTTGACTCCCATTAAATGTCTTCTTTTGACTACCATTAAATGTCTTCTTTTGACTACCATTAAATGTCTTCTTTTGACTCCCATTAAATGTCTTCTTTTGACTACCATTAAATGTCTTCTTTTGACTACCATTAAATGTCTTCTTTTGACTCCCATTAAATGTCTTCTTTTTACTACCATTAAATGTCTTCTTTTTACTACCATTAAATGTCTTCTTTTGACTCCCATTAAATGTCTTCTTTTGACTCCCATTAAATGTCTTCTTTTGACTCCCATTAAATGTCTTCTTTTGACTCCCATTAAATGTCTTCTTTTGACTACCATTAAATGTCTTCTTTTGACTACCATTAAATGTCTTCTTTTGACTCCCATTAAATGTCTTCTTTTGACTCCCATTAAATGTCTTCTTTTTACTACCATTAAATGTCTTCTTTTGACTCCCATTAAATGTCTTCTTTTGACTCCCATTAAATGTCTTCTTTTGACTCCCATTAAATGTCTTCTTTTGACTACCATTAAATGTCTTCTTTTGACTACCATTAAATGTCTTCTTTTGACTCCCATTAAATGTCTTCTTTTGACTCCCATTAAATGTCTTCTTTTTACTACCATTAAATGTCTTCTTTTGACTCCCATTAAATGTCTTCTTTTGACTCCCATTAAATGTCTTCTTTTGACTCCCATTAAATGTCTTCTTTTTACTACCATTAAATGTCTTCTTTTTACTACCATTAAATGTCTTCTTTTGACTCCCATTAAATGTCTTCTTTTGACTCCCATTAAATGTCTTCTTTTGACTCCCATTAAATGTCTTCTTTTGACTCCCATTAAATGTCTTCTTTTGACTACCATTAAATGTCTTCTTTTGACTACCATTAAATGTCTTCTTTTGACTACCATTAAATGTCTTCTTTTGACTCCCATTAAATGTCTTCTTTTGACTACCATTAAATGTCTTCTTTTGACTCCCATTAAATGTCTTCTTTTGACTCCCATTAAATGTCTTCTTTTGACTCCCATTAAATGTCTTCTTTTGACTACCATTAAATGTCTTCTTTTGACTCCCATTAAATGTCTTCTTTTTACTACCATTAAATGTCTTCTTTTGACTCCCATTAAATGTCTTCTTTTTACTACCATTAAATGTCTTCTTTTGACTCCCATTAAATGTCTTCTTTTGACTCCCATTAAATGTCTTCTTTTGACTCCCATTAAATGTCTTCTTTTGACTCCCATTAAATGTCTTCTTTTGACTACCATTAAATGTCTTCTTTTGACTACCATTAAATGTCTTCTTTTGACTCCCATTAAATGTCTTCTTTTGACTCCCATTAAATGTCTTCTTTTTACTACCATTAAATGTCTTCTTTTGACTCCCATTAAATGTCTTCTTTTGACTCCCATTAAATGTCTTCTTTTGACTACCATTAAATGTCTTCTTTTGACTCCCATTAAATGTCTTCTTTTGACTACCATTAAATGTCTTCTTTTGACTCCCATTAAATGTCTTCTTTTGACTACCATTAAATGTCTTCTTTTTACTACCATTAAATGTCTTCTTTTTACTACCATTAAATGTCTTCTTTTGACTCCCATTAAATGTCTTCTTTTGACTCCCATTAAATGTCTTCTTTTGACTCCCATTAAATGTCTTCTTTTGACTCCCATTAAATGTCTTCTTTTGACTACCATTAAATGTCTTCTTTTGACTACCATTAAATGTCTTCTTTTGACTCCCATTAAATGTCTTCTTTTGACTCCCATTAAATGTCTTCTTTTGACTCCCATTAAATGTCTTCTTTTGACTACCATTAAATGTCTTCTTTTGACTCCCATTAAATGTCTTCTTTTGACTACCATTAAATGTCTTCTTTTGACTACCATTAAATGTCTTCTTTTTACTACCATTAAATGTCTTCTTTTTACTACCATTAAATGTCTTCTTTTGACTCCCATTAAATGTCTTCTTTTGACTCCCATTAAATGTCTTCTTTTGACTCCCATTAAATGTCTTCTTTTGACTCCCATTAAATGTCTTCTTTTGACTCCCATTAAATGTCTTCTTTTGACTCCCATTAAATGTCTTCTTTTGACTACCATTAAATGTCTTCTTTTGACTACCATTAAATGTCTTCTTTTGACTCCCATTAAATGTCTTCTTTTGACTACCATTAAATGTCTTCTTTTGACTCCCATTAAATGTCTTCTTTTGACTCCCATTAAATGTCTTCTTTTGACTCCCATTAAATGTCTTCTTTTGACTACCATTAAATGTCTTCTTTTGACTCCCATTAAATGTCTTCTTTTGACTCCCATTAAATGTCTTCTTTTGACTCCCATTAAATGTCTTCTTTTGACTACCATTAAATGTCTTCTTTTGACTCCCATTAAATGTCTTCTTTTGACTACCATTAAATGTCTTCTTTTGACTACCATTAAATGTCTTCTTTTGACTCCCATTAAATGTCTTCTTTTGACTCCCATTAAATGTCTTCTTTTTACTACCATTAAATGTCTTCTTTTGACTCCCATTAAATGTCTTCTTTTGACTCCCATTAAATGTCTTCTTTTGACTCCCATTAAATGTCTTCTTTTGACTCCCATTAAATGTCTTCTTTTGACTACCATTAAATGTCTTCTTTTGACTACCATTAAATGTCTTCTTTTGACTCCCATTAAATGTCTTCTTTTGACTCCCATTAAATGTCTTCTTTTTACTACCATTAAATGTCTTCTTTTGACTCCCATTAAATGTCTTCTTTTGACTCCCATTAAATGTCTTCTTTTGACTACCATTAAATGTCTTCTTTTGACTCCCATTAAATGTCTTCTTTTGACTACCATTAAATGTCTTCTTTTGACTCCCATTAAATGTCTTCTTTTGACTACCATTAAATGTCTTCTTTTTACTACCATTAAATGTCTTCTTTTTACTACCATTAAATGTCTTCTTTTGACTCCCATTAAATGTCTTCTTTTGACTCCCATTAAATGTCTTCTTTTGACTCCCATTAAATGTCTTCTTTTGACTCCCATTAAATGTCTTCTTTTGACTACCATTAAATGTCTTCTTTTGACTACCATTAAATGTCTTCTTTTGACTCCCATTAAATGTCTTCTTTTGACTCCCATTAAATGTCTTCTTTTGACTCCCATTAAATGTCTTCTTTTGACTACCATTAAATGTCTTCTTTTGACTCCCATTAAATGTCTTCTTTTGACTACCATTAAATGTCTTCTTTTGACTACCATTAAATGTCTTCTTTTTACTACCATTAAATGTCTTCTTTTGACTACCATTAAATGTCTTCTTTTGACTCCCATTAAATGTCTTCTTTTGACTCC
>NC_084755.1:6781504-6806092 GCF_033978785.1 Entelurus aequoreus
GTGGCACAGTATAGAAGGGTGGCACAACATGGGAGGGCAGTTTGTTTTGTGTGTAAAAGGGAAGAGAGGGTATAAAGTGTGTGAGTGTTGTCAAACATCATTTCAGTTTCAGGAGTAAAATGAGCATAGTTTGATATAAAGTGCGATACGGGGAGCGATCATAAGCACATTAGAGCTGAAGGACCATGGATATCAAACATTGACAGGAGGATAAGAGGGTGTGGTCTCTGGCGTCAACGATGCTTGACATCACCGCTTTTGAAAAAAAAAAATGTCACCCTCAAAGTCAAAATAGAAGCCAGCCTCTCGCTGCCAGGTGAGGAAAAGGTCTTCCAGCAGGTGTGTCAATCATGGCAGGTGTGTCAATCATGGCAGGTGTGTCAATCATGGCATGTAACAGTATCATTACACAACTTGCATAGGAACTTTCTTTTCAACTGGCTCTGCTTGTGTGCGTGTGCCATACCATAGTGTGCCATACCATAGTGTGGCATACCATAGTGTGTCATACCATAGTGTGGCATACCATAGTGTGTCATACCATAGTGTGGCATACCATAGTGTGGCATACCATAGTGTGGCATACCATAGTGTGGCATACCATAGTGTGGCATACCATAGTGTGCCATACCATAGTGTGGCATACCATAGTGTGGCATACCATAGTGTGCCATACCATAGTGTGCCATACCATAGTGTGGCATACCATAGTGTGGCATACCATAGTGTGGCATACCATAGCCAGACTTTTGTTTTTTTGCAGGCCACATAAAATGATGCAGCGGCCTGCTATATTAAATAATGTGAAGGGCAACATATAATGATGCAAGGTACCACAAAATGATGCAGCAGGCCACATAAATTGACGCGGCCGGCCAGCTACATGAAATAATGCGGCACACCATTTTAAATAATGCGGCAGGCCGAATTAAATGATGCAGCAGGCCACATGAAATACAGCGGCCAGCTATATGAAATAATGCAGCGGACCACATTAAATAATGCTGAGGGCCACATAAAAGGATGCAGCCGGCCATTTTCAAATAACACAGCTTACCACAAAATAACACGGCAGGCCACATGAAATAACGCGGCACAGCATTTTAAATAACGCAGCTTACCACAAAATAATGCAGTAGGCCAGAAGAAATGATGCGGCCAGCTATATGAAATAATGCGGCGGGCCACTTTAAATATTGCAGAGGGCCACATAAAATGATGCATTTTAAATAGTGCTGCATGTGGCAGGCCATTTTAAATAATGCAGCAGGCCGCATGAAATGAGGCGGCCAACTATATTAAGTAATGCGGCAGGCCACATGGAATGATGGGGCGGGTCACTTTAATTCATGTGGCAGGCCAGATTCGGACCCTGGGTTTTGAGTTTGACACCCGTGTTTGAGCCCCACATCCTCAAATTCCCTTCCCCCTCTTTGCTCTCCTGCAAAGACGACGGGACGAGTCTGTCAGGCGTGAGTGCCGGCTACTTCCAGGTATCCACACGTGAGTGCCGGCTACTTCCAGGTATCCACACGTGAGTGCCGGCTACTTTCAGGTATCTACACGTGAGTGCCGGCTACTTCCAGGTATCCACACGTGAGTGCCGGCTACTTCCAGGTATCCACGTGTGAGTGCCGGCTACTTCCAGGTATCCACATGTGAGTGCCGGCTACTTTCAGGTATCTACACGTGAGTGCCGGCTACTTCCAGGTATCCACACGTGAGTGCCGGCTACTTCCAGGTATCCACATGTGAGTGCCGGCTACCTCAAATGCAAAGAAAGCTTTGGCTTCCTGCAGTCTCCCCGAGGGATGAATTATTGGAAGTTGTCCCTTTCTAGAAACAACCCAGCAGGCTGCAGAGCTCTTTTCTTCTTGAGCACAACCTTCATGACTAACAGAGAAAACCCCTTCAGCACCCAGAATGGGACCGGAACCTTCTAGAAAGTTCAGTTCTGGAAGGAGTGGATGCTCAGTTGGCCAGCACCACAGGCTGGAAGGCCTGGCTGGGATACTGCAGCTTGTAGCTTCCTAAAGCCTCCACAAACGGTGGCTTCTCCATGTAGGAGATCTCGCCGGTGGCGCCCATGATGCCCATACTTTGGGACGGCGGCGGTGGCGGGCTGGCGAAAGGGTCAAAAGAGGGCTCGGCGTCAAAGTAGAGAGGACCGGGGGAGTAGACAAACTCTTTGGCGTTGGGGGACAGCTGGCTGGGGACGGGACCCCCGAGCGAGTGCATGGACAGAGACAGCGGCTTGTGCTTGAGCAGCTCCGGAGCCAAGATGGCGGTGGGAGAGTGGGCGGCGGGGGCGGGTGGCGCTGCCGCCGGGCCGTTTTTCTTCATCTTGGTGGAGCCGAATTTGGTGGCAGCGAAGGCGGCCGTGGTAAAGGTGATGGGTTGAGGACGGGAGGCGGGCTGCTGAGGTGCGGCATAGGGCGGAGAAGGGGTAGAGGTGTTGGAGGAGTGGGCGGAAGGCGAACCGAAGAGCCCCGGGCAGGGGTGAGCGCTGGGCGGAGTGGGAGAGCTGGAGAGCGAAGGCATCATGGAAGTAGATGCCTGGTTTCCAATGGGAATAAAGACCTGAGCGTCTGGATTGAAGCCCAGATTCTTAGTCTCTTCGAGGTCGGCGTCTCCTTTAGCGTCTCTCGTCAGCCCCTCAGGCCGCACTCTGTCACAGCTGAGGTCCTCCAGGTAGAGCACCTTCACCGCCCCCTTCTCTCCGATCTGGTAGGACACCTCAAACGGGTCGATCCACACGCTAAGTTCCTCAGGGACGTTGGCGCGCACTTCATCGGTGTCCAGGCCGCTTCTCTTGGCGGCCAACTCCACGACCGGGTCCCGGGGGGCGCCCAGGTGAAGGCAGCGGAAGGCGGAACCTCGAAGGGGGTCCTCCGGGTACCAGTGACCCTCAAAGCGAGACACCAGGATCCTCTCCAGTTCTTCTCCGAAGAGGTCGGCTCGACGACGAGGCAGCTTGTTGTACAAATAGGACACGATGAAGTTGAGGGCAACCTTCACCTCCAGATGCATGATGGGATGCTTCAAGATGGCGGCGACGCCAAGTGTAACGATGTCCGTAATGCTCCTCCGGCTCACTGTGCAGCTTGTAATGTCGTCATGGTAGACGGCTCCTTCAAGACGGCAGGCTGCGGACCTCTCAAGATTGGCGGCCTCTGGAAAGATGAGAGGAAATTTGGGTATTTTGCAGAGATCAGGCGCCATTTGTAGAGCGTCAAGGCAGCCATATTTCAGATTGTTGAGGTTTTTTTGCACAGCCATTATTTTCATCAACCTCACCTGTTGAAAATTTGACTTACAAGCATGGCAGTCCCTAATTGGCACAAGGAACCACCAAAACATCTCCTCTAACTCGCTAGCATTAGCTTATAGCTACTCAGTTTTCTTTATGAGGTTTACAAATATAAAGTGTAACATTGGAAAGAAATTTCATGACATTTATATTGAACGTATTAATATACTGCTCGGAAAGAGCCCCGTGAGAAATTTACAGTAAACGTTTGACCGTGCCTCATGAAATAAATCGGAAACAAAATGTTTGGGAATCGGAATCAGATTTGGAGTCGTCCAAATTCAAACAAACAATGTCCAACCCTAAGCGTGACGTTATGTGTTTATGGGGTGAGCAGGTAAATGAATGTATGGGAAACATTGACCTGTGTATGCACCCGTTGCCACTCATAACACCCATTAAGTCATTCCACGCTTGGTGGTGTGTTGTAATTAAGGCTGCAACTATTAATCGATTAGAAAAAGCTTTGATTTAATCATTTAATTTCTATTCAAGTTCAAATTATTGATATTTATATACTGGTTGAAAATAGCCCCATGAGAAATTCATAGTAAATTTTGGACCCTGCCTCTTAAAGGAATCGGAATCAACAATCACTAGGAACTGAAATTAAAACGGTCCAAATTCGAATGATGCCCAACCCTAACTATTATTATGTGTTTAAAAGTGAGGGTGAACAGGTAGCACCACAAATAAATGAACACAAGGGAAACACTGAGCTGTGTATACATGGGTTGCCACTCATAAAACAGAAGAATGCTTGGTGGTGTGTTGTAATTAGGGCTGCAACTAATAATTGGTTAGAAAAAAGCTTGGATTTATATTCCGTTGCTTTGATCAATGTCTTTATTTTTATTCATGTTCAAAAGGATTGACACTGGTTTAAAATAGCCCTGTGATAAAATTCATAGTCAATTTTTGACCGTGCCTCTTAAAAGAATCCAAATCAAGAATTGTTGGGGAACTGGAATCGGAATTGTCCAAATTCAAACGATGCCCAAGCCTAACCGTTATTTAATGTGTTTAGAGGCTGAACAGGTAGCGCCACAAACAAATTAATGTAAGGGAAACACTGACCTGTGTATGCAGCTGTTGCCACTCATAAAACATAACAAGTCATTCCATGCTTGGTGGTGTGTTGTAATTAGGGCTGCAACGATCGATCAATTGATTAGAAAAAAGTTTTGACCTATTTTCTGTTGCTTCAATTATTTCAGGAGTGTCAATAAAAAAATATATATAATTTGATAAAACTGTGTTAAGTGCCCAGAACTTTAAATACAAGAAACATTTTGACCTTACCTCTTAAAAGAATCGGAATCGAGAATTATTGGGAATCAGAATTGTCCAAATTCAAACGATGCCCAACCCTAACCGTTATATAAATGTGTTTATGTGGTGAACAGGTAGCCCTACAAATACATGAAAGTAGGTTTTATGAGTGGCAACCGGTGCATACACAGATCCTGTTTATGCACCTGTTGCCACTCATAAAACAGAATAAGTCAAGGCATGCTTGGTGGTGTGTTGTAATTATGGCTGCAACTAATAATCGGTTAGAAAAAAGCTTTGATTTATATTCTGTAGCTCTGATCAATTGATATTTTTTATTCATGTTCAAAATGATTGATATTTATATACTGGTAGAAAATAGCCCTGTGATAAATTCATAGTCAATTGTTTACCCTTTTACCCTGCCTCTTTAAAAAAACGGAATTGAGAATGGTTGGGGAATCTGAATCGTCCATATTCAGACGATGCCCAACCCTACCCGTTATTTAATGTGTTTATGGGGTGAACAAGTAGCCCCACAAACACATGAATTTACATTTCATGAGATTACAAGAAAGCTTTGACCTATTTTCTGTTGCTTCAATTATTTAAGGAGTGTAAATAAAAAATGTATATGATTTGATAAAACTGTGTTAAGTGCCCAGAAGTTTTAATACATGGAATAGTTTGGTGAAAATGTACTCCAGTGGAAAGAAACTTTTTGACTCTGCCTCTTAAAAAAATCGGAATTGAGAATCGTTGGGGAATCTGAATCGTCCATATTCAGACGATGCCCAAACCTATCTGTTGTATAAATGTGTTTATGGGGTGAACAGGTAGCCCCACAAATACATGAAAGTATGTTTTATGAGTGGCAACAGGTGCATACACAGATCCTGTTTATGCACCGGTTGCCACTCATAAAACAGAATAAGTCATGGCATGCTTGTTGTAATTATGGCTGCAACTAATAATCGATTAGAATAAAGCTTTGATTTATATTCTGTAGCTCTGATCAATTGATATTTTTATTCACGTTCAAAATGATTGATATTTATATACTGGTAGAAAATACCCCTGTGAGAAATTAATAGTCAATTTTTTACCATGCCTCTTTAAAAAATCGGAATTGAGAATCGTTGGGGAATCTGAATCGTCCATATTCAGACGATGCCCAACCCTACCTGTTATATAATATGTTTATGGGGTGAACAAGTAGCCTCACAAACACATGAATTTAGGTTTTATGAGTGGCAACCGGTGCATACACAGATCCTGTTTATGCACCCGTTTCCACTCATAAAACAGAGTAAGTCATAGCACACTTGAGGCCGTCTTGTGAGATGTTTTCACATGTGCCTTAACCCAATAAAAGTCGAGAAACACAGAATTCTGCTGTCAATCTGGAGATGCTAGTGTCCTTCTGTTACCACTACAAAATCAAATAGAGAGTACATCCTCTCAGGCATAACGCCGATTCAAATGAAAATGAAATTGTACCAAGTAAAAGAAGAAACATTGGGAGTGAAAAAGATGGAATTAAAGATAGGAAGAGCAGAGGATGCAGTGATGGAAGGAACAGATGTGTCAGAAATCCTTTATAATCTCAATGTGACCCATGCAGCTTAATGCTTCTATCCTTCATGACCACGGCCTTATGGGGCAGCTCTCCTGCTTAATGCTTGTGTCCTTCATGACCACGGCCTTATGGGGCAGCTCTCCTGCTTAATGCTTGTGTCCTTCATGACCACGGCCTTATGGGGCAGCTCTCCTGCTTAATGCTTGTGTCCTTCATGACCACGGCCTTATGGGGCAGCTCTCCTGCTTAATGCTTGTGTCCTTCATGACCACGGCCTTATGGGGCAGCTCTCCTGCTTAATGCTTGTGTCCTTCATGACCACGGCCTTATGGGGCAGCTCTCCTGCTTAATGCTTCTATCCTTCATGACCACGGCCTTATGGGGCAGCTCTCCTGCTTAATGCTTCTATCCTTCATGACCACGGCCTTATGGGGCAGCTCTCCTGCTTAATGCTTGTGTCCTTCATAGGGATGATGTTTGATAAGAAATTATCGAGTTCGAGCCTATTATCGAATCCTCTTATCAAACCGATTCCTTATCGATTCTCTTATGGAGTCCAGATAGGTTGTTGTATATGGAAAAAAAAACAATATTTGGTTTAACAAATCACTTCACATTCTCTACTGCTCGCTACTATAGTATTACCATATCTGAGTTATTGTGCAGAAATGTGGGGAAATAACTACAAATGTGCGTTACATTCGTTAACCGTGTTTCAAAAAAGATCAATTAGACTGATACATAATGGTGGATATAGAGAACATACAAACACTTTATTTATTGAGTCAAAAATATTAAAGTTCCATGATTTGGTAAAATTGCAAACAGCTAAAATGATGTGGAATGAAATGATGGAATGGATGAAGTAAAGAAGTGAAACATTGTACTGATATGATCCACTTGAAGAGCTTGTTCAAATGAATAGTGCTTACAAAGTACAAAGAAGAAGAATTATGAGAAATACTTTCAACCTTATTGAAAATAAGATATTCTTCATCTCAGTATATTAATAATGACTGAATTAATTAATGACATATTACAAAACTGTTGTATATACTAATTGACATATATTTTATTATAAAAAGGTCAGTAAATGATGTATATATTTGTATGAAGTGGGAAAGAGGTAGGATTAAATAAGCTTGACTTCTTCCTACTCCTGTAAAGTGAAATGATATGAAAGTGTGATGTATTATGATGTGGTCGGATCAGGTTTTGTTTAGTTATGTTGTTAGTTTTGGACTTCCTTAGTTGTTTTGTGCACTTTGGGGGTTTGTTTTAGTCACCATGGTTACTTATGATTTTCACCTGCCTTGTACGCGCACCTGTTGCTCATCAGAGACTCTATTTAAGCCTGCCTTTTCCGCTCACTCGTCGTGGCTTCATTGTTTGCATTTGCAACAGTTACGTTGGCATTCTGCTTTTCCAGCTCATCATTCCTGTGCTAAAGTTACCTTAGCTTCTAGTATTCCTGTGCTAAGTAAGTTTTTGCTTTAGCTTCTTGTGCGAACGGCACGCTTTCCTTTTGTTTGGTTCCTGTCTGTTGTAATGTGTATGATTTATGAGAAATAAATCATCTCCTACTTGCACGCTTTCGTCCGGAGCCGTCAGTTTTGCGTCCCGGGAACCAACCGCAGCACGCTGCACCCCACCGTGACAAATGACTGAGCTACATGACGTCATTTCTTGTGATGTCACACACGGCATTGCTGGTCGGGACGGGAGTCGTTCTCAGGTATTCGAATAAAGAACCAACTCTTTTTCTTTACTATAGTGGTCTCAATAACAGGTACCGGTTCTCAAAAAGGGATTCGAGTCCGGGGACTCGGTTCTTTTCTTATCGAACAACCGGGAAAACTGGGTTCGAGCATCATCCCTAGTCCTTCATGACCAGGGCCAGCCAGCCAGCCCAGGTCAGGGAAAACATGAAGAAAAGCGACATCACGAGGAGCACGCACGATTTAAAATGGCAGAAGTGTTTTGTTGTCAACAACACAGAAGACTATTTCCTCATGCACACAAACAGCATCACGGGGATTGTTCATCTTTGAAAGACGCCTCAATTCCAATGTTGCCAGATGCCAGGATTTAGTTTGGCACGGAAAAGGTGAGATAGAGGGAAGGGGGAGTGGACTATAAATAGGGGCGTACTTTGCAGGAATGAGATCCTCCTTAGAGCAGCATAATTAATCCTTAGAGCAGCATAATTAACGACCTGTTCAACGTAGATATCAGAGAAGACTTAAAGCAGCATAATTAACGACCTGTTCAACGTAGATATCAGAGAAGACTTAAAGCAGCATAATTAACGACCTGTTCAACGTAGATATCAGAGAAGACTTAAAGCAGCATAATTAACAGCCTTTTCAACGTAGATATCAGAGAAGACTTAAAGCAGCATAATTAACGACCTGTTCAACGTAGATATCAGAGAAGACTTAAAGCAGCATAATTAACAGCCTTTTCAACGTAGATATCAGAGAAGACTTAAAGCAGCATAATTAACGACCTGTTCAACGTAGATATCAGAGAAGACTTAAAGGCCTACTGAAATGATTTTTTTTTATTTAAACGGGAATAGCAGATCCATTCTATGTGTCATACTTGATCATTTCGCCATATTGCCATATTTTTGCTGAAAGGATTTAGTAGAGAAAATCGACGATAAAGTTCGCAACTTTTGCTCGCTGATAAAAAAAAGCCTTGCCTGTAGCGGAAGTAGCGTGACGTCACAGGAGCTAGTATTCCTCACAATTCCCCGTTGTTTACAATGGAGCGAGAGAGATTCGGACCGAGAAAGTGATGATTACCCCATTAATTTGAGCGAGGATGAAAGATTCGTAGATGAGGAACGTTACAGTGAAGGACTTGAGAGGCAGTGATGGACGTATCTTTTTTCGCTCTGACCGTAACTTAGGTACAAGCTGGCTCATTGGATTCCACACTCTCCTTTTTCTATTGTAGATCACAGATTTGTATTTTAAACCACCTGGGATACTATATCCTCTTGAAAATGAGAGTCGAGAACGCCAAATGGACATTCAGTGCCTTTTATCTCCAAGACAATACATCGGCGAAATGCTTTAGCTACGAGCTAACGTGATAGCATCTTGCTTTAACTGCATATAGAAACAAAAGAAATAAACCCCTGACTGGAAGGATAGATAGAAAATCAACAATACTATTAAACCGTGGACATGTAAATACACGGTTAATGCTTTCCAGGCTGGCGAAGGTTAACAATGCTGTGCTAACGACGCCATTGAAGATAACTTAGCAACCGGACTGCACAGAGCTATGCTAAAAACATTAGCTCTCCACCTACGCCAGCCAGCCCTCATTTGCTCATCAACACCTGTGCTCACCTGCGTTCCAGCGATCGGCAGAAGGACGAAGGACTTCACCCGATGCGTTTGGCGGCCCAGAGACGTAGGAAGTCAAGGTGAGGTCGGCGGCTAGCGCTCCAACAAAGCCCTCCTGGTTGTGTTGCTGTAGTCCGCTGCTAATACACTGATCCCACCTACAACTGTCTTCTTTGCAGCCTTCATTGTTCATTAAAAAAATTGCAAAAGATGTCCAGAATACTGTGGAATTATGAAATGAAAACAGAGCTTTTTGTATAGGATTCTACGGGGTACCAAAACTTCCATTACTCTGACTTCGTCACGCGCATACGTCATCATACCGCAACGTTTCAGCCGGATATTTCCCGGGAGATTTAAAATGTCACTTTATAAGTTAACCCGGCCGTATTGGCATGTGTTGCAATGTTAAGATTTCATCATTGATATATAAACTATCAGACTGCGTGGTCGCTAGTAGTGGCTTTCAGTAAGCATAATTAACGGCCTTTTCAACGTAGATATCAGAGAAGACTTAAAGCAGCATAATTAACAGCCTTTTCAACGTAGATATCAGAGAAGACTTAAAGCAGCATAATTAACGGCCTTTTCAACGTAGATATCAGAGAAGACTTAAAGCAGCATAATTAACAGCCTTTTCAACGTAGATATCAGAGAAGACTTAAAGCAGCATAATTAACGGCCTGTTCAACGTAGATATCAGAGAAGACTTAAAGCAGCATAATTAACAGCCTTTTCAACGTAGATATCAGAGAAGACTTAAAGCAGCATAATTAACGGCCTGTTCAACGTAGATATCAGAGAAGACTTAAAGCAGCATAATTAACGGCCTTTTCAACGTAGATATCAGAGAAGACTTAAAGCAGCATAATTAACGGCCTGTTCAACGTAGATATCAGAGAAGACTTAAAGCAGCATAATTAACGGCCTGTTCAACGTAGATATCAGAGAAGACTTAAAGCAGCATAATTAACAGCCTTTTCAACGTAGATATCAGAGAAGACTTAAAGCAGCATAATTAACGGCCTGTTCAACGTAGATATCAGAGAAGACTTAAAGCAGCATAATTAACAGCCTTTTCAACGTAGATATCAGAGAAGACTTAAAGCAGCATAATTAACGGCCTTTTCAACGTAGATATCAGAGAAGACTTAAAGCAGCATAATTAACGACCTGTTCAACGTAGATATCAGAGAAGACTTAAAGCAGCATAATTAACGACCTTTTCAACGTAGATATCAGAGAAGACTTAAAGCAGCATAATTAACGACCTTTTCAACGTAGATATCAGAGAAGACTTAAAGCAGCATAATTAACGGCCTGTTCAACGTAGATATCAGAGAAGACTTAAAGCAGCATAATTAACGACCTTTTCAACGTAGATATCAGAGAAGACTTAAAGCAGCATAATTAACGGCCTGTTCAACGTAGATATCAGAGAAGACTTAAAGCAGCATAATTAACGGCCTGTTCAACGTAGATATCAGAGAAGGTTTCCATCAGGCTATTGCTGTGCGCCCAGGAAGTGTCTTTGTTTACATGGCGCTGCCAACATGTGCAGTAGAACCTCCCCCACGTGATCGCCTGTCTTTTTTCTTCTTCTTTTTCCCCCCCAGTGCCTTTTTGCCAAGGTGATTGTGACGAGAGAGACTAGAAAACATGGCAGAGGCTTGGAAGAAAAGCTCCACTTGAATCAATGCTAAAGCTTCAAGAACATAATGACATGCTCACTTTTCATTGATACGGTCAGAGTATTCATTTAGCTTCGATATCATGCTTGTAGGCCCTGCGATGAGGTGGTGACTTGTCCAGGGTGTACCCCGCCTTCCGCCCAATTGTAGCTGAGATAGGCTCCAGCGCCCCCCCCCCCGCGACCCCGAAGGGAATAAGCGGTAGAAAATGGATGGATGATGGTTGTACTTTGCACAGTGTGCCATACAATAAATGATAACAATCTGGCAGACTTTTAATACCATTGTATATCGTGATCATGCACATTGGATCCTCAACTAGCGCGCTAACGTCCCCCCACAGTGCAGCTTCTAGGTCACTAATCCTCGCCCCGATGGCGGCAAACTCTTTCAAGTAGCATTAGGGCTGGGAGATATGGACCAAAAAGTATATCTCGATATATTATATATTTTTTTCATTTTTAAAACCAATACAATATGTATAAGTATTTGTTTGACCTTTTAGGCTCACCTCCAAGTTGTTTAATTATTCACCGCTTAAATCGCTAAACTTCAGGTCCATCTTTCTATTTACATTTTTATTTTTATGCCCTTTTTTGTCAAAGAAAACACTTTTTTTAATGGCAAAAACACAAATAATGCAATATTCACCCCCAAAAAACTTTTAAAGAGGAATATTTAATGTGAAGTAATTGAAGCCTTGAATGTGTCAATAATTGTATTTCTTTTTTTTCTTTGACAATGCCAGTTAAAAAAATCCCATTAAAATCCTCAAGCATCCAAAAAAGCTCAGCTCATAGAAGTGTTTTTAAAATAAGATGACTTTTTTTTTTTGTAACTTTCAACACTTCAATCTCTAGATCAGTGGTTCTCAAACTGTGGTACACGGCCTCCAAATAAAATCACTTGAGAAAAGTACTTTTATTTATTTGCCATTATGTAAACGGTGTTACTGTTCAAACTGCAATGTTACATTGGCCAAAAATATGAAATATACTTAAATAAAACCTCGGCTTTGTTTAAATTGAATACTTAGGCCTACTACGCTACTGTATTTAATGTCGTCATTATGCTGGTACTTAATGAATACTTAGGTCTACTACACTACTGTATTTAATGTTGTCATAATGGTGGTACTTAATGAATACTTAGGTCTACTACACTACTGTATTTAATGTTGTCATTATGGTGGTACTTAATGAATACTTAGGTCTACTACACTACTGTATTTAATGTTGTCATTATGGTGGTACTTAATGAATACTTAGGTCTACTACACTACTGTATTTAATGTCATTATGGTGGTACTTAATGAGTACTTAGGTCTACTACACTACTGTATTTAATGTTGTCATTATGGTGGTACTTAATGAATACTTAGGTCTACTACACTACTGTATTTAATGTTGTCATTATGGTGGTACTTAATGAATACTTAGGTCTACTACACTACTGTATTTAATGTTGTCATTATGGTGGTACTTAATGAATACTTAGGTCTACTACACTACTGTATTTAATGTTGTCATTATGGTGGTACTTAATGAATACTTAGGTCTACTACACTACTGTATTTAATGTTGTCATTATGGTGGTACTTAATGAATACTTAGGTCTACTACACTACTGTATTTAATGTTGTCATGATGGTGGTACTTAATGAATACTTAGGTCTACTACACTACTGTATTTAATGTTGTCATGATGGTGGTACTTAATGAATACTTAGGTCTACTACACTACTGTATTTAATGTTGTCATTATGGTGGTACTTAATGAATACTTAGGTCTACTGCACTACTGTATTTAATGTTGTCATTATGGTGGTACTTAATGAATACTTAGGTCTACTACACTACTGTATTTAATGTTGTCATTATGGTGGTACTTAATGAATACTTATGTCTACTACACTACTGTATTTAATGTTGTCATGATGGTGGTACTTAATGAATACTTAGGTCTACTACACTACTGTATTTAATGTTGTCATTATGGTGGTACTTAATGAATACTTAGGTCTACTACACTACTGTATTTAATGTTGTCATAATGGTGGTACTTAATGAATACTTAGGTCTACTACACTACTGTATTTAATGTTGTCATAATGGTGGTACTTAATGAATACTTAGGTCTACTACACTACTGTATTTAATGTTGTCATAATGGTGGTACTTAATGAATACTTAGGTCTACTACACTACTGTATTTAATGTTGTCATGATGGTGGTACTTAATGAATACTTAGGTCTACTACACTACTGTATTTAATGTTGTCATTATGGTGGTACTTAATGAATACTTAGGTCTACTACACTACTGTATTTAATGTTGTCATAATGGTGGTACTTAATGAATACTTAGGTCTACTACACTACTGTATTTAATGTTGTCATTATGGTGGTACTTAATGAATACTTAGGTCTACTACACTACTGTATTTAATGTTGTCATTATGGTGGTACTTAATGAATACTTAGGTCTACTACACTACTGTATTTAATGTCATTATGGTGGTACTTAATGAGTACTTAGGTCTACTACACTACTGTATTTAATGTTGTCATTATGGTGGTACTTAATGAATACTTAGGTCTACTACACTACTGTATTTAATGTTGTCATTATGGTGGTACTTAATGAATACTTAGGTCTACTACACTACTGTATTTAATGTTGTCATTATGGTGGTACTTAATGAATACTTAGGTCTACTACACTACTGTATTTAATGTTGTCATTATGGTGGTACTTAATGAATACTTAGGTCTACTACACTACTGTATTTAATGTTGTCATTATGGTGGTACTTAATGAATACTTAGGTCTACTACACTACTGTATTTAATGTTGTCATGATGGTGGTACTTAATGAATACTTAGGTCTACTACACTACTGTATTTAATGTTGTCATGATGGTGGTACTTAATGAATACTTAGGTCTACTACACTACTGTATTTAATGTTGTCATTATGGTGGTACTTAATGAATACTTAGGTCTACTGCACTACTGTATTTAATGTTGTCATTATGGTGGTACTTAATGAATACTTAGGTCTACTACACTACTGTATTTAATGTTGTCATTATGGTGGTACTTAATGAATACTTAGGTCTACTACACTACTGTATTTAATGTTGTCATGATGGTGGTACTTAATGAATACTTAGGTCTACTACACTACTGTATTTAATGTTGTCATTATGGTGGTACTTAATGAATACTTAGGTCTACTACACTACTGTATTTAATGTTGTCATAATGGTGGTACTTAATGAATACTTAGGTCTACTACACTACTGTATTTAATGTTGTCATAATGGTGGTACTTAATGAATACTTAGGTCTACTACACTACTGTATTTAATGTTGTCATAATGGTGGTACTTAATGAATACTTAGGTCTACTACACTACTGTATTTAATGTTGTCATTATGGTGGTACTTAATGAATACTTAGGTCTACTACACTACTGTATTTAATGTTGTCATTATGGTGGTACTTAATGAATACTTAGGTCTACTACACTACTGTATTTAATGTTGTCATTATGGTGGTACTTAATGAATACTTAGGTCTACTACACTACTGTATATAATGATGTCATTATGGTGCTACTGGGAGAGTACCAGGTGATTTCTGAGTCGCTAATTGGTGAAATAAAAGTTGAAGAAAGCACTGATGTAGATCAACTTCAAATCTATCCTTCAATTATACGTTTTTATTATCTTTTTGTTAGTCTAATACTTTTTTCCCCCCCAAACTTTTCACAAAATATGCAATATTTTCCCCAAAACATATTTCAAAGTGGAATATTTGGTTAAAAGTAATTAAACAGGTCAATAATTCATAACAACAACAATTTTGATTCATAATTATTTAAAACAGCCTGCATGGAGTCAACATTGCAACTTTTTCTCGTTACATTTCATCCATTTGCTCCACTTTTTATTTATTTATTTTTAATTTTTTTAAAACAGTAGTTTTAGGATGTGCTGCAGCCGGGCCGCACTTTGGAAACCTCCCACCCGGGTTATCGATATTGTTCTTGAGGCACAGGAAGTCATCTGTATTGTCTTGAAAAAACAAAACATAACATTGTGCCTCCTCAGTTTTTAGCGTCAATATTTCAACATTTTCCTCTTGCCATTTTGTTCCACCCTTTAAAGTGTAACAGTATTTGAAAATGTGCGGCAGGCGGTTACATTTTTTTTGCTGTGGACCACAAATGGGCCGCACTTTGGACACCCCTGGTTTGTGAGAACAGGTTATAATAAATCATTGGAAAAATGAATAAATGTTCAAATGAGTGTAACCTTTTAAAAATTTACAATTTTAAAGACAGCTTCCATGTATTTCATTAGAATATTGCTGCCCAATGCAGATGCCTGTTTAGATGTACAATATTCAGTAGAGATGTACATGATACAATATTCTGTAGAGATGTGCATGATCATACACTATTCAGTAGAGATGTACATGATACAATATTCTGTAGAGATGTACATGATACAATATTCTGTAGAGATGTACATGATGGTACAATATTATGTAGAGATGTACATGATACAATATTCTGTAGAGATGTACATGATGGTACAATATTCAGTAGAGATGTGCATGATCATACAATATTCAGTAGAGATGTACATGATCATACAATATTCAGTAGAGATGTACATGATGGTACAATATTCTGTAGAGATGTACATGACCATACAATATTCAGTAGAGATGTACATGATACAATATTCAGTAGAGATGTACATGATCATACAATAATATGTAGAGATGTACATGATGGTACAATATTCTGTAGAGATGTGCATGATCATACAATATTCAGTAGAGATGTACATGATCATACAATATTCAGTAGAGATGTACATGACCATACAATATTCAGTAGAGATGTACATGATCATACAATAATCAGTAGAGATGTACATGATCATACAATAATCAGTAGAGATGTACATGATCATACAATAATATGTAGAGATGTACATGACCATACAATATTCAGTAGAGATGTACATGATGGTACAATATTTTGTAGAGATGTACATGACCATACAATATTCAGTAGAGATGTACATGATACAATATTCAGTAGAGATGTACATGATCATACAATAATATGTAGAGATGTACATGACCATACAATATTCAGTAGAGATGTACATGATGGTACAATATTCTGTAGAGATGTGCATGATCATACAAACCCCGTTTCCATATGAGTTGGGAAATGGTGTTAGATGTAAATATAAACGGAATACAATGATTTGCAAATCCTTTTCAAGCCATATTCAGTTGAATATGCTACAAAGACAACATATTTCATGTTCAAACTCATAAACATTTTTTTGTTGTTGCAAATAATCATTAACTTTATAATTTGATGGCAGCAACACGTGACAAAGAAGTTGGGAAAGGTGGCAATAAATACTGATAAAGTTGAGGAATGCTCATCAAACACTTATTTGGAACATCCCACAGGTGAACAGGCTAATTGGGAACAGGTGGGTGCCATGATTGGGTATAAAAACAGCTTCCCAAAAATGCTCAGTCTTTCACAAGAAAGGATGGGGCGAGGTACATCACTTTGTCAACAACTGCGTGAGCAAATAGTCAAACAGTTTAAGAACAACCTTTCTCAAAGTGCAATAGCAAGAAATTTAGTGATTTCAACATCTACGCTCCATAATATCATCAAAAGGTTCAGAGAATGTGGAGAAATCACTGCAGGTAAGCAGCATGGCCGGAAACCAACATTGAATGAGCGTGACCTTCCATCCCTCAGACGGCACTGTATCAAAAACAGACATCAGTGTGTAAAGGATATCACCACATGGGCTCAGGAACACTTCAGAAAACCACTGTCACTAAATACAGTTGGTCGCTACATCTGTAAGTGCAAGTTAAAGCTCTACTATGCAAAGCCAAAGCCATTATCAACAACACCCAGAAACGCCGCTGGCTTCTCTGGGCCCGAGATCATCTAAGTTGGACTCATGCAAAGTGGAAAAGTGTTCTGTGGTCTGACGAGTCCACATTTCAAATTGTTTTTGGAAATATTCGACATCGTGTCATTCCGGACCAAAGGGGAAGCGAACCATCCAGACTGTTATTGACGCAAAGTGTAAAAGGCAGCATGTGTGATGGTATGGGGGTGTATTAGTGGCCAAGACATGGGTAACTTACACATCTGTGAAGGCACCATTAATGCTGAAAGGTACATACAGCTTTTGGAACAACATATGCTGCCATCTAAGCGCCGTCTTTTTCATGGACGCCCCTGCTTATTTCAGCAAGACAATGCCAAGCCACATTCAGCACGCGTTACAACAGCGTGGCTTGGTAAAAAAAAAGAGTGCGGGTACTTTCCTGGCCCGCCTGCAGTCCAGACCTGTCTCCCATGGAAAATGTGTGGCGCATTATGAAGCCTAAAATAGGACAGCGGAGACCCCGGACTGTTGAACCACTGAAGCTCTACATCAAACAAGCTCTACATCAAAGCTTCAACAATTAGTTTCCTCAGTTCCCAATCGTTTATTGAGTTAAAAGAAAAGGCCATGTAACACAGTGGTGAACATGCCCTTTCCCAACTACTTTGTCACGTGTTGCAGCCATGAAATTCTAAGTTAATTATTATTTGCAAAAAAAAAATAAAGTTTATGAGTTTGAACATGAAATATGTTGTCTTTGTAGCATATTCAACTGAATATGGCTTGAAAAGGATTTGCAAATCATTGTATTCCGTTTATATTTACATCTAACACCATTTCCCAACTCATATGGAAACGGGGTTTGTATAATATTCTGTAGAGATGTACATGATACAATATTCTGTAGAGATGTACATGATACAATATTCTGTAGAGATGTACATGGTGGTACAATATTCTGTAGAGATGTACATGATACAATATTATGTAGAGATGTACATGGTGGTACAATATTCTGTAGAGATGTACATGATACAATATTATGTAGAGATGTACATGGTGGTACAATATTCTGTAGAGATGTACATGATGATACAATATTATGTAGAGATGTACATGGTGGTACAATATTCTGTAGAGATGTACATGATACAATATTATGTAGAGATGTACATGGTGGTACAATATTCTGTAGAGATGTACATGATACAATATTCAGTAGAGATGTAGATGATACAATATTCTGTAGAGATGTACATGGTGATACAATATTCAGTAGAGATGTACATGATACAATATTCAGTAGAGATGTACATGATACAATATTCAGTAGAGATGTACATGGTGATACAATATTCTGTAGAGATGTACATGATACAATATTCAGTAGAGATGTACATGGTGATACAATATTCTGTAGAGATGTACATGATACAATATTCAGTAGAGATGTACATGGTGATACAATATTCTGTAGAGATGTACATGATCATACAATATTCAGTAGAGATGTACATGATTATACAATATTCTGTAGAGATGTACATGATACAATATTCAGTAGAGATGTACATGATCATACAATATTCTGTAGAGATGTACATGATGATACAATATTCAGTAGAGATGTACATGATGGTACAATATTCAGTAGAGATGTACATGATACAATATTCAGTAGAGATGTACATGATACAATATTCAGTAGAGATGTACATGATACAATATTCAGTAGAGATGTACATGATCATACAATATTCTGTAGAGATGTACATGATACAATATTCAGTAGAGATGTACATGATGATACAATATTCTGTAGCGATGTACATGATACAATATTCAGTAGAAATGTACATGATGATACAATATTCAGTAGAGATGTACATGATGGTACAATATTCAGTAGAGATGTACATGATGGTACAATATTATGTAGAGATGTACATGATACACTATTCAGTAGAGATGTACATGATGATACAATATTCAGTAGAGATGTACATGATGGTACAATATTCAGTAGAGATGTACATGATGGTACAATATTCAGTAGAGATGTACATGATGATACAATATTATGTAGAGATGTACATGATACAATATTCTGTAGAGATGTACATGAAGGTACAATATTCAGTAGAGATGTACATGATGGTACAATATTCAGTAGAGATGTACATGATGATACAATATTCAGTAGAGATGTACATGATACAATATTCAGTAGAGATGTACATGATGATACAATATTCAGTAGAGATGTACATGATGATACAATATTCAGTAGAGATGTACATGATGATACAATATTCAGTAGAGATGTACATGATGGTATAATATTCAGTAGAGATGTACATGATGGTACAATATTCAGTAGAGATGTACATGATGATACAATATTCAGTAGAGATGTACATGATGATACAATATTCAGTAGAGATGTACATGATCATACAATATTCAGTAGAGATGTACATGATGATACAGTTGTTGATAACAACAAGAAGGAGCCATAAAGGTGGTGGGCCAGGAGGACTAGAGGCAAAATGTCAGCCAGCATAATGACGACATCGTGAGAGTGGAGGTTATGTAGTTTATGGTGAGTGGAGGTTATATAGTTTGTGGAGGTTATATAGTTTGTGGAGGTTATTTAGTTTCTGCATCATCATTTAGCTAATAAAAGAGCCCTCCAATCCAATCATGTCAACAACAAGCAGCTAGCACATCCAAACAAGGTCAGGCCGCCACTTACCTGCTTGCGTGTTGGATTTCATCCAACCTGTCTGGGCTTCTTCGGAATGCAAAGTCAAGTCCATAAAAAGATGTTTGTAATGCTCGTCCTTGTCATTGTAATCTCTTAAATGGCGCGTCCAGGACAAGTTTACCGTGTGACAAGCCGGCGTATTTATACACTGTGACTCGCCCACACCCCCATGACGCCAGGCACTACTTTCTGTCAATTACCATGACCACGCTGGTTAGTCATTCTTATCTAAATGTCATTTTCCTCCACTAATAAACACTGACGTCAATGTTTCAAAATCAACAACACACACAACACATTATGTAGTAATAATAATAGGTATAAAAATAAGGTAAACAAAAATATAATGAGTATATTTCAGTATCACTTGATGGTTATTGAAAACAATAATCAAGTCAATAAATATTGTTAGTTTTCTTTTAAGAGTAAATATGAAATATATATTAGTACACGCGGAGGGATATTTGTAGTTCCTAATGGCGCTGACAGCTTGCTAAAAAAAGAAGCGCTGATGGCAACAGACTCCCTATTGGCTGAGAAGGGGGCGGGGCCACACTTTATTGGGCCGCGGCGTCCAATCACGTGCGCGAACACGACATGCCTTTAAACGTTGCTTTGTGGGAAATGACGTTCTTTATTTGCTCTCTTTCAACTTTACAATGTTTATGTCAATGGAAACACATTCGACCCGCTACACATCAAGTAAAATAATACAAAAAAGAAAGGCAATTATTATTGGTCGACAAAACATTGCATGTTTTGTGAAATGTAATGAATAACATACAGTTGCACCCTTTGTTGTAAATCATATTTATACTGCACATGTCCGGCTATTTAAGTAGTTGTTCTTATGCGAACCAAAGCAATTTATCAACCTGAAAAAAATGTATACACATTTACAAAAATGCATCTATAAATATAACTACACATGTATGCTTAATTGTATACCGTAACACGTGGTTGATGCGCCTTGAAATTTCCGTATTAATATTTAAAAAACAATCTATTTTTATTTTTTTATTTTTAAAACCTTTTTTTATATTATTCAACATTTACAACATTAACATAAAAGCAAAGAAATAATAATAATCAAAACAAGTACAAAACAGCGCCAGGGGGTTGTAAACTCAATAAAACAATTAAAAATAGAATGCAATATATATATATATATATATATATATATATATATATATATATATATATATATATATATATATATATATATATATATATATATATATATTATAGTATAATATATACTATATATATAATATATATATAGAGTCCTGACCTGAACCCCACCAATGTGCTTTTGGAAGAATGGTGGAAAATTGCTATAAACACACAGCGCTACCTTGTGGACAGCCTTCCCAGAAGAGTTGAAGCTGTAATAGCTGCAAAAGGTCATATTGAACCCTATGGGTTAGGAATGGGATAGCACTTCAACTTCATATGTGAGTCAAGGCAGGTGGCCAAATACTTTTGGCAATATAGTGTGTATCTATCTATCTATCTATATATATATATATATATGTATATATATATATATATATATATATATATATATATATATATATATATATATATATATATATATATATATATATATATATATATATATATATATATATATATAAAATGGATGGATATATATGTGTATATATGTATATACGTATACATATATATACAAACATATATATATACTGTATATGTATATCTATATATATATTTATATGTATGTGTGTAATAAAGGTAAGTTTAGCATAAATTGACCTACATTGGATTGGTTTACAAACTGTCAAAGTAGCCCCTGCAGCCTCAATTTTGTCCAGACATATATGTCAACATGAGATAACAGATATGAGCTGAAATGCACATGTTTGTTGTGCTTATGTGCTATAAAAAGGCACAATATTAAACAGTGTCAAGTCTCAGTCTTACACAAAACTGTACCTTGAATGTATGTTAACGACCTGTCGTAAAGTGGTTGGTTCTGCCGTAAAGTGACATGGCAGCAGCCGATAGCATGTTTGACACTTGACTTCTCTAACGACTACCTCTTTTTCATTTACTTCTTTAACAACTACCTCTTTTTCATTTGGATGTTGAATAGGACCTTTCTTGTGTAGCCTGTGATCGACTCTTGGCCATGTTTGTGTTGGTGGAGATGGTCGACACTGTCAGGATTTGTCCCTGGGACTTCCACAAGCAAGTCAACGAGGCAGTGGCCGAGGAGCTCAACAAGAAGCTGGCCAACAAGGTGTGTATCTTGTACTATTGCAATTGGATTTATGTTGTACTATTGCAATTGTATTTCTATGTTGTACTATTACAATTGTATTTGCATGAAAGGAAATTCAAAAACCAAAAGGGGTCTTCTTTATTTCAAACCCGTTTTTCTTTTTTTGGTGTTGAAAAGCATTAACTAAATTTAAAAAAAAACAAACCCGGCTTTATTTTCATTTTAAATTCCATGAAGGAAAATCCACAGTAAACAGAAAGGGGGAAAACCCACCAAAATGGATGTTTATTCATAGTCCGACACCGGAAGTTGTATTTTCAATGTAGAAGCTGGGATACTACCAGGCTGAAATATCTAAAAATGGTTGACACATGGCTCAACGAGGACTGACATCTACAGAAATCTATACGCACATATCACACCAAAGTGGAGGGGAAAATACAAATTGACACGCAGTCTAGTCCGCTGTCCTGTCTTTAAAATTGCTACTTCCGGTTTGATCCTCTCTTTAAATTGGTACTTCCGATTTTGACCTATATTTCAATTTTTGTTATGTGCGTAGAGATTTCTGTAGACTCCAGTCTTCGTTTGCTATGTCTAATATAGTTCCCGTGTTTGGCTCCAAAGCCGTTCTGGACACAGTCACAGACACATGGGTACCGTTGAACTATCCCCGCTTTTACTTTGAAAATAAAAACTCCCGGTGTCTGTAAGTAATAAAAACATTGGTTTTTGGTCTGTTTACTATGCATTTATGTTTGTTATTTGAAATGTAAAATGAAAATCAAACCAGTTTTTAGATATTTGTTGCTTTTTGACACCAAATTAGAAATGAAATTCAAATAAACCAATCGTTTTTTGTTTTTTTAAATTTCCTTTGATGAAAAGAACGTACAATTACCACAACGTACTAACCAGAAAACGACTGCTTTATTTGATTTTTTTTAATACAAATAACAAACAGTTGAAAAACAAAGCGATTTTCTTTTTTGGTGTGGAAAAGCAATAACATCTAAAAAAATAATTTTGTATTTTATTTAAGTTAAAACTAAAATTGATGTTTTGTCATATTCTGACACCGGAAGTTTTGATTTTCAAAGTAAAAGCAGGGATACTACGCTACAGCAAAATGATTTAGGTTATGGCTCTAAAGTGGATGCAAAGAAGAATTTGGTCACGCACTATACATCAATATAGTACAGTATTATGTTTTACAGGCCAGTCAGTGGTTCCGTCTTCAAAAGTGCTTCTTCTGGTTTATGATATAAAAAAACACCCATTTTGTTCTGTTTTTCAGTTTCTGTTGATATGTGTTTGAGATTTGTGTAGATATCAGTCCTTGTTGTGTTGTGTCTTAAAATAAATTCTGTGTAGGGCTCCAAATACGTTTTATTCAAAGTCACAGGCACATGTAGTAGTTATCTTTGCTTTAATTTTGAAACTAAAACATCTGGTGGCTGCAAATGAAAAAACATCCGTTTTGGTCTGTATTTCCATTTCTGTCCACTGGGGATTTACATTTTGGTTAAATATAATATAAAATGAAACCTTTTTTTTAAATGTAGTTATTGCTCTTTGACACCAAAAAAGATGAATGATTGTTTTTTTTATTTGCTTCTTTACATTTTTTAAATAAAATTTTAATAAACCAGTTTTATGAAATTGAAAATGAAAATCAAGCCTTTTTTATGTTTCGTTCCAGCTTTTCGATTTATTTTTTGTATTTCAAAACAAAATTAGATTCAACCAATATTTCTTGGTTTTTCAATTTCTATGCCTCAAAATAACATTCAATGACCAAAACATCAGTATATGTTTTGGTCATTGAATTTTATTTTCAGAAAAACCAATTTAAAACCAGAAAAAAAATGGTTTATTTGAATTCTATTTTTAAATACAAAACATTTATAAAACGCTTTTTTGTGTTGAAAAACAGTAACTGAATGTAAAAAAAGGCTTGATTTTTATTTTCAATTTCATACAACAAAGCAGAAATGTGTAACATTACAAAAAATGTGTTTTCCTTCAATAGCATCTCATTGGATTGTTGTCTCATCATCTCAGGTGGTGTACAACGTGGGGCTGTGCATCTGCTTGTATGACATCACCAAACTGGAGGACTCCTACATCTTCCCGGGGGATGGCGCCTCACACACCAAAGGTGTTGTTCTGCACTCTCATTGTTGCGTCCTAGTGTTTTTGCGGCGAAACACTTCCTCCTTGTCCACTACTTTTAATTGCATTAGTTTTGGACTTCCACTTGCAAAAGTAGTGTTTAGAAGGAGGGGAGGGGTACGGCAATGTAGAAATGAACCGGATCAGCCTTCAAAAGGTCATCGTTTGTTCCTTATCACAGAACAAACATTCCTTGAAAGTTCGATGATAACTTTTTGCGCCAGCTAAAGCA
>NC_084755.1:6806112-6808612 GCF_033978785.1 Entelurus aequoreus
CTCCCATTAAATGTCTTCTTTTGACTCCCATTAAATGTCTTCCTTTTGACTACCATTAAATGTCTTCTTTTTACTACCATTAAATGTCTTCTTTTGACTACCATTAAATGTCTTCTTTTGACTACCATTAAATGTCTTCTTTTGACTACCATTAAATGTCTTCTTTTGACTCCCATTAAATGTCTTCTTTTGACTCCCATTAAATGTCTTCTTTTGACTACCATTAAATGTCTTCTTTTGACTACCATTAAATGTCTTCTTTTGACTCCCATTAAATGTCTTCTTTTGACTCCCATTAAATGTCTTCTTTTGACTACCATTAAATGTCTTCTTTTGACTCCCATTAAATGTCTTCTTTTGACTACCATTAAATGTCTTCTTTTGACTCCCATTAAATGTCTTCTTTTGACTACCATTAAATGTCTTCTTTTGACTACCATTAAATGTCTTCTTTTGACTCCCATTAAATGTCTTCTTTTGACTACCATTAAATGTCTTCTTTTGACTCCCATTAAATGTCTTCTTTTGACTACCATTAAATGTCTTCTTTTGACTCCCATTAAATGTCTTCTTTTGACTACCATTAAATGTCTTCTTTTGACTCCCATTAAATGTCTTCTTTTGACTACCATTAAATGTCTTCTTTTGACTCCCATTAAATGTCTTCTTTTGACTACCATTAAATGTCTTCTTTTGACTCCCATTAAATGTCTTCTTTTGACTACCATTAAATGTCTTCTTTTGACTCCCATTAAATGTCTTCTTTTGACTCCCATTAAATGTCTTCTTTTGACTCCCATTAAATGTCTTCTTTTGACTCCCATTAAATGTCTTCTTTTGACTACCATTAAATGTCTTCTTTTGACTCCCATTAAATGTCTTCTTTTGACTCCCATTAAATGTCTTCTTTTGACTACCATTAAATGTCTTCTTTTGACTCCCATTAAATGTCTTCTTTTGACTCCCATTAAATGTCTTCTTTTGACTCCCATTAAATGTCTTCTTTTGACTCCCATTAAATGTCTTCTTTTGACTACCATTAAATGTCTTCTTTTGACTCCCATTAAATGTCTTCTTTTGACTCCCATTAAATGTCTTCTTTTGACTCCCATTAAATGTCTTCTTTTGACTACCATTAAATGTCTTCTTTTGACTACCATTAAATGTCTTCTTTTGACTCCCATTAAATGTCTTCTTTTGACTCCCATTAAATGTCTTCTTTTGACTCCCATTAAATGTCTTCTTTTGACTCCCATTAAATGTCTTCTTTTGACTCCCATTAAATGTCTTCTTTTGACTACCATTAAATGTCTTCTTTTTACTCCCATTAAATGTCTTCTTTTGACTACCATTAAATGTCTTCTTTTGACTCCCATTAAATGTCTTCTTTTGACTACCATTAAATGTCTTCTTTTGACTCCCATTAAATGTCTTCTTTTGACTCCCATTAAATGTCTTCTTTTGACTCCCATTAAATGTCTTCTTTTGACTCCCATTAAATGTCTTCTTTTGACTCCCATTAAATGTCTTATTTTGACTACCATTAAATGTCTTCTTTTGACTACCATTAAATGTCTTCTTTTGACTCCCATTAAATGTCTTCTTTTGACTCCCATTAAATGTCTTCTTTTGACTACCATTAAATGTCTTCTTTTGACTCCCATTAAATGTCTTCTTTTGACTACCATTAAATGTCTTCTTTTGACTCCCATTAAATGTCTTCTTTTGACTACCATTAAATGTCTTCTTTTGACTACCATTAAATGTCTTCTTTTGACTCCCATTAAATGTCTTCTTTTGACTCCCATTAAATGTCTTCTTTTTACTACCATTAAATGTCTTCTTTTGACTACCATTAAATGTCTTCTTTTGACTACCATTAAATGTCTTCTTTTGACTACCATTAAATGTCTTCTTTTGACTCCCATTAAATGTCTTCTTTTGACTCCCATTAAATGTCTTCTTTTGACTCCCATTAAATGTCTTCTTTTGACTACCATTAAATGTCTTCTTTTGACTACCATTAAATGTCTTCTTTTGACTCCCATTAAATGTCTTCTTTTGACTCCCATTAAATGTCTTCTTTTGACTACCATTAAATGTCTTCTTTTGACTCCCATTAAATGTCTTCTTTTGACTACCATTAAATGTCTTCTTTTGACTCCCATTAAATGTCTTCTTTTTACTACCATTAAATGTCTTCTTTTGACTACCATTAAATGTCTTCTTTTGACTCCCATTAAATGTCTTCTTTTGACTACCATTAAATGTCTTCTTTTGACTCCCATTAAATGTCTTCTTTTGACTACCATTAAATGTCTTCTTTTGACTACCATTAAATGTCTTCTTTTGACTCCCATTAAATGTCTTCTTTTGACTACCATTAAATGTCTTCTTTTGACTCCCATTAAATGTCTTATTTTGACTACCATTAAATGTCTTCTTTTGACTACCATTAAATGTCTTCTTTTGACTCCCATTAAATGTCTTCTTTTGACTC
>NC_084755.1:6816112-6843649 GCF_033978785.1 Entelurus aequoreus
ATGATGCAAGGTACCACAAAATGATGCAGCAGGCCACATAAATTGATGCGGCCGGCCAGCTACATGAAATAATGCGGCACACCATTTTAAATAATGCGGCAGGCCGAATTAAATGATGCAGCAGGCCACATGAAATACAGCGGCCAGCTATATGAAATAATGCAGCGGACCACATTAAATAATGCTGAGGGCCACATAAAAGGATGCAGCCGGCCATTTTCAAATAACACAGCTTACCACAAAATAACACGGCAGGCCACATGAAATAACGCGGCACAGCATTTTAAATAACGCAGCTTACCACAAAATAATGCAGTAGGCCAGAAGAAATGATGCGGCCAGCTATATGAAATAATGCGGCGGGCCACTTTAAATATTGCAGAGGGCCACATAAAATGATGCATTTTAAATAGTGCTGCATGTGGCAGGCCATTTTAAATAATGCAGCAGGCCGCATGAAATGAGGCGGCAAACTATATTAAGTAATGCGGCAGGCCACATGGAATGATGGGGCGGGTCACTTTAATTCATGTGGCAGGCCAGATTCGGACCCTGGGTTTTGAGTTTGACACCCGTGTTTGAGCCCCACATCCTCAAATTCCCTTCCCCCTCTTTGCTCTCCTGCAAAGACGACGGGACGAGTCTGTCAGGCGTGAGTGCCGGCTACTTCCAGGTATCCACACGTGAGTGCCGGCTACTTTCAGGTATCTACACGTGAGTGCCGGCTACTTCCAGGTATCCACACGTGAGTGCCGGCTACTTTCAGGTATCTACAGGTGAGTGCCGGCTACTTCCAGGTATCCACACGTGAGTGCCGGCTACTTCCAGGTATCCACATGTGAGTGCCGGCTACCTCAAATGCAAAGAAAGCTTTGGCTTCCTGCAGTCTCCCCGAGGGATGAATTATTGGAAGTTGTCCCTTTCTAGAAACAACCCAGCAGGCTGCAGAGCTCTTTTCTTCTTGAGCACAACCTTCATGACTAACAGAGAAAACCCCTTCAGCACCCAGAATGGGACCGGAACCTTCTAGAAAGTTCAGTTCTGGAAGGAGTGGATGCTCAGTTGGCCAGCACCACAGGCTGGAAGGCCTGGCTGGGATACTGCAGCTTGTAGCTTCCTAAAGCCTCCACAAACGGTGGCTTCTCCATGTAGGAGATCTCGCCGGTGGCGCCCATGATGCCCATACTTTGGGACGGTGGCGGTGGCGGGCTGGCGAAAGGGTCAAAAGAGGGCTCGGCGTCAAAGTAGAGAGGACCGGGGGAGTAGACAAACTCTTTGGCGTTGGGGGACAGCTGGCTGGGGACGGGACCCCCGAGCGAGTGCATGGACAGAGACAGCGGCTTGTGCTTGAGCAGCTCCGGAGCCAAGATGGCGGTGGGAGAGTGGGCGGCGGGGGCGGGTGGCGCTGCCGCCGGGCCGTTTTTCTTCATCTTGGTGGAGCCGAATTTGGTGGCAGCGAAGGCGGCCGTGGTAAAGGTGATGGGTTGAGGACGGGAGGCGGGCTGCTGAGGTGCGGCATAGGGCGGAGAAGGGGTAGAGGTGTTGGAGGAGTGGGCGGAAGGCGAACCGAAGAGCCCCGGGCAGGGGTGAGCGCTGGGCGGAGTGGGAGAGCTGGAGAGCGAAGGCATCATGGAAGTAGATGACTGGTTTCCAATGGGAATAAAGACCTGAGCGTCTGGATTGAAGCCCAGATTCTTAGTCTCTTCGAGGTCGGCGTCTCCTTTAGCGTCTCTCGTCAGCCCCTCAGGCCGCACTCCGTCACAGCTGAGGTCCTCCAGGTAGAGCACCTTCACCGCCCCCTTCTCTCCGATCTGGTAGGACACCTCAAACGGGTCGATCCACACGCTAAGTTCCTCGGGGACGTTGGCGCGCACTTCATCGGTGTCCAGGCCGCTTCTCTTGGCGGCCAACTCCACGACCGGGTCCCGGGGGGCGCCCAGGTGAAGGCAGCGGAAGGCGGAACCTCGAAGGGGGTCCTCCGGGTACCAGTGACCCTCAAAGCGAGACACCAGGATCCTCTCCAGTTCTTCTCCGAAGAGGTCGGCTCGACGACGAGGCAGCTTGTTGTACAAATAGGACACGATGAAGTTGAGGGCAACCTTCACCTCCAGATGCATGATGGGATGCTTCAAGATGGCGGCGACGCCAAGTGTAACGATGTCCGTAATGCTCCTCCGGCTCACTGTGCAGCTTGTAATGTCGTCATGGTAGACGGCTCCTTGAAGACGGCAGGCTGCGGACCTCTCAAGATTGGCGGCCTCTGGAAAGATGAGAGGAAATTTGGGTATTTTGCAGAGATCAGGCGCCATTTGTAGAGCGTCAAGGCAGCCATATTTCAGATTGTTGAGGTTTTTTTGCACAGCCATTATTTTCATCAACCTCACCTGTTGAAAATTTGACTTACAAGCATGGCAGTCCCTAATTGGCACAAGGAACCACCAAAACATCTCCTCTAACTCGCTAGCATTAGCTTATAGCTACTCAGTTTTCTTTATGAGGTTTACAAATATAAAGTGTAACATTGGAAAGAAATTTCATGACATTTATATTGAACGTATTAATATACTGCTCGGAAATAGCCCCGTGAGGAATTTATAGTAAACGTTTGACCGTGCCTCATGAAATAAATCGGAAACAAAATGTTTGGGAATCGGAATCAGATTTGGAGTCGTCCAAATTCAAACAAACAATGTCCAACCCTAAGCGTGACGTTATGTGTTTATGGGGTGAGCAGGTAAATGAATGTATGGGAAACATTGACCTGTGTATGCACCCGTTGCCACTCATAACACCCATTAAGTCATTCCACGCTTGGTGGTGTGTTGTAATTAAGGCTGCAACTATTAATCGATTAGAAAAAGCTTTGATTTAATCATTTAATTTCTATTCAAGTTCAAATTATTGATATTTATATACTGGTTGAAAATAGCCCCATGAGAAATTCATAGTAAATTTTGGACCCTGCCTCTTAAAGGAATCGGAATCAACAATCACTAGGAACTGAAATTAAAACGGTCCAAATTCGAATGATGCCCAACCCTAACTATTATTATGTGTTTAAAAGTGAGGGTGAACAGGTAGCACCACAAATAAATGAACACAAGGGAAACACTGAGCTGTGTATACATGGGTTGCCACTCATAAAACAGAAGAATGCTTGGTGGTGTGTTGTAATTAGGGCTGCAACTAATAATTGGTTAGAAAAAAGCTTGGATTTATATTCCGTTGCTTTGATCAATGTCTTTATTTTTATTCATGTTCAAAAGGATTGACACTGGTTTAAAATAGCCCTGTGATAAAATTCATAGTCCATTTTTGACCGTGCCTCTTAAAAGAATCCAAATCAAGAATTGTTGGGGAACTGGAATCGGAATTGTCCAAATTCAAACGATGCACAAGCCTAACCGTTATTTAATGTGTTTAGAGGCTGAACAGGTAGCGCCACAAACAAATTAATGTAAGGGAAACACTGACCTGTGTATGCAGCTGTTGCCACTCATAAAACATAACAAGTCATTCCATGCTTGGTGGTGTGTTGTAATTAGGGCTGCAACGATCGATCAATTGATTAGAAAAAAGTTTTGACCTATTTTCTGTTGCTTCAATTATTTCAGGAGTGTCAATAAAAAAAAATATATAATTTGATAAAACTGTGTTAAGTGCCCAGAACTTTAAATACAAGAAACATTTTGACCGTACCTCTTAAAAGAATCGGAATCGAGAATTATTGGGAATCAGAATTGTCCAAATTCAAACGATGCCCAACCCTAACCGTTATATAAATGTGTTTATGTGGTGAACAGGTAGCCCTACAAATACATGAATGTAGGTTTTATGAGTGGCAACCGGTGCATACACAGATCCTGTTTATGCACCTGTTGCCACTCATAAAACAGAATAAGTCAAGGCATGCTTGGTGGTGTGTTGTAATTATGGCTGCAACTAATAATCGGTTAGAAAAAAGCTTTGATTTATATTCTGTAGCTCTGATCAATTGATATTTTTATTCATGTTCAAAATGATTGATATTTATATACTGGTAGAAAATAGCCCTGTGATAAATTCATAGTCAATTGTTTACCCTTTTACCCTGCCTCTTTAAAAAAACGGAATTGAGAATGGTTGGGGAATCTGAATCGTCCATATTCAGACGATGCCCAACCCTACCCGTTATTTAATGTGTTTATGGGGTGAACAAGTAGCCCCACAAACACATGAATTTACATTTCATGAGATTACAAGAAAGCTTTGACCTATTTTCTGTTGCTTCAATTATTTAAGGAGTGTAAATAAAAAATGTATATGATTTGATAAAACTGTGTTAAGTGCCCAGAAGTTTTAATACATGGAATAGTTTGGTGAAAATGTACTCCAGTGGAAAGAAACTTTTTGACTCTGCCTCTTAAAAAAATCGGAATTGAGAATCGTTGGGGAATCTGAATCGTCCATATTCAGACGATGCCCAAACCTATCTGTTGTATAAATGTGTTTATGGGGTGAACAGGTAGCCCCACAAATACATGAAAGTATGTTTTATGAGTGGCAACAGGTGCATACACAGATCCTGTTTATGCACCGGTTGCCACTCATAAAACAGAATAAGTCATGGCATGCTTGTTGTAATTATGGCTGCAACTAATAATCGATTAGAATAAAGCTTTGATTTATATTCTGTAGCTCTGATCAATTGATATTTTTATTCACGTTCAAAATGATTGATATTTATATACTGGTAGAAAATACCCCTGTGAGAAATTAATAGTCAATTTTTTACCATGCCTCTTTAAAAAATCGGAATTGAGAATCGTTGGGGAATCTGAATCGTCCATATTCAGACGATGCCCAACCCTACCTGTTATATAATATGTTTATGGGGTGAACAAGTAGCCTCACAAACACATGAATTTAGGTTTTATGAGTGGCAACCGGTGCATACACAGATCCTGTTTATGCACCCGTTTCCACTCATAAAACAGAGTAAGTCATAGCACACTTGAGGCCGTCTTGTGAGATGTTTTCACATGTGCCTTAACCCAATAAAAGTCGAGAAACACAGAATTCTGCTGTCAATCTGGAGATGCTAGTGTCCTTCTGTTACCACTACAAAATCAAATAGAGAGTACATCCTCTCAGGCATAACGCCGATTCAAATGAAAATGAAATTGTACCAAGTAAAAGAAGAAACATTGGGAGTGAAAAAGATGGAATTAAAGATAGGAAGAGCAGAGGATGCAGTGATGGAAGGAACAGATGTGTCAGAAATCCTTTATAATCTCAATGTGACCCATGCAGCTTAATGCTTCTATCCTTCATGACCACGGCCTTATGGGGCAGCTCTCCTGCTTAATGCTTGTGTCCTTCATGACCACGGCCTTATGGGGCAGCTCTCCTGCTTAATGCTTGTGTCCTTCATGACCACGGCCTTATGGGGCAGCTCTCCTGCTTAATGCTTGTGTCCTTCATGACCACGGCCTTATGGGGCAGCTCTCCTGCTTAATGCTTGTGTCCTTCATGACCACGGCCTTATGGGGCAGCTCTCCTGCTTAATGCTTGTGTCCTTCATGACCACGGCCTTATGGGGCAGCTCTCCTGCTTAATGCTTCTATCCTTCATGACCACGGCCTTATGGGGCAGCTCTCCTGCTTAATGCTTCTATCCTTCATGACCACGGCCTTATGGGGCAGCTCTCCTGCTTAATGCTTGTGTCCTTCATAGGGATGATGTTTGATAAGAAATTATCGAGTTCGAGCCTATTATCGAATCCTCTTATCAAACCGATTCCTTATCGATTCTCTTATGGAGTCCAGATAGGTTGTTGTATATGGAAAAAAAAACAATATTTGGTTTAACAAATCACTTCACATTCTCTACTGCTCGCTACTATAGTATTACCATATCTGAGTTATTGTGCAGAAATGTGGGGAAATAACTACAAATGTGCACTACATTCGTTAACCGTGTTTCAAAAAAGATCAATTAGACTGATACATAATGGTGGATATAGAGAACATACAAACACTTTATTTATTGAGTCAAAAATATTAAAGTTCCATGATTTGGTAAAATTGCAAACAGCTAAAATGATGTGGAATGAAATGATGGAATGGATGAAGTAAAGAAGTGAAACATTGTACTGATATGATCCACTTGAAGAGCTTGTTCAAATGAATAGTGCTTACAAAGTACAAAGAAGAAGAATTATGAGAAATACTTTCAACCTTATTGAAAATAAGATATTCTTCATCTCAGTATATTAATAATGACTGAATTAATTAATGACATATTACAAAACTGTTGTATATACTAATTGACATATATTTTATTATAAAAAGGTCAGTAAATGATGTATATATTTGTATGAAGTGGGAAAGAGGTAGGATTAAATAAGCTTGACTTCTTCCTACTCCTGTAAAGTGAAATGATATGAAAGTGTGATGTATTATGATGTGGTCGGATCAGGTTTTGTTTAGTTATGTTGTTAGTTTTGGACTTCCTTAGTTGTTTTGTGCACTTTGGGGGTTTGTTTTAGTCACCATGGTTACTTATGATTTTCACCTGCCTTGTACGCGCACCTGTTGCTCATCAGAGACTCTATTTAAGCCTGCCTTTTCCGCTCACTCGTCGTGGCTTCATTGTTTGCATTTGCAACAGTTACGTTGGCATTCTGCTTTTCCAGCTCATCATTCCTGTGCTAAAGTTACCTTAGCTTCTAGTATTCCTGTGCTAAGTAAGTTTTTGCTTTAGCTTCTTGTGCGAACGGCACGCTTTCCTTTTGTTTGGTTCCTGTCTGTTGTAATGTGTATGATTTATGAGAAATAAATCATCTCCTACTTGCACGCTTTCGTCCGGAGCCGTCAGTTTTGCGTCCCGGGAACCAACCGCAGCACGCTGCACCCCACCGTGACAAATGACTGAGCTACATGACGTCATTTCTTGTGATGTCACACACGGCATTGCTGGTCGGGACGGGAGTCGTTCTCAGGTATTCCAATAAAGAACCAACTCTTTTTCTTTACTATAGTGGTCTCAATAACAGGTACCGGTTCTCAAAAAGGGATTCGAGTCCGGGGACTCGGTTCTTTTCTTATCGAACAACCGGGAAAACTGGGTTCGAGCATCATCCCTAGTCCTTCATGACCAGGGCCAGCCAGCCAGCCCAGGTCAGGGAAAACATGAAGAAAAGCGACATCACGAGGAGCACGCACGATTTAAAATGGCAGAAGTGTTTTGTTGTCAACAACACAGAAGACTATTTCCTCATGCACACAAACAGCATCACGGGGATTGTTCATCTTTGAAAGACGCCTCAATTCCAATGTTGCCAGATGCCAGGATTTAGTTTGGCACGGAAAAGGTGAGATAGAGGGAAGGGGGAGTGGACTATAAATAGGGGCGTACTTTGCAGGAATGAGATCCTCCTTAGAGCAGCATAATTAATCCTTAGAGCAGCATAATTAACGACCTGTTCAACGTAGATATCAGAGAAGACTTAAAGCAGCATAATTAACGACCTGTTCAACGTAGATATCACAGAAGACTTAAAGCAGCATAATTAACAGCCTTTTCAACGTAGATATCAGAGAAGACTTAAAGCAGCATAATTAACGACCTGTTCAACGTAGATATCAGAGAAGACTTAAAGGCCTACTGAAATGATTTTTTTTTATTTAAACGGGAATAGCAGATCCATTCTATGTGTCATACTTGATCATTTCGCCATATTGCCATATTTTTGCTGAAAGGATTTAGTAGAGAAAATCGACGATAAAGTTCGCAACTTTTGCTCGCTGATAAAAAAAAGCCTTGCCTGTAGCGGAAGTAGCGTGACGTCACAGGAGCTAGTATTCCTCACAATTCCCCGTTGTTTACAATGGAGCGAGAGAGATTCGGACCGAGAAAGTGATGATTACCCCATTAATTTGAGCGAGGATGAAAGATTCGTAGATGAGGAACGTTACAGTGAAGGACTTGAGAGGCAGTGATGGACGTATCTTTTTTCGCTCTGACCGTAACTTAGGTACAAGCTGGCTCATTGGATTCCACACTCTCCTTTTTCTATTGTAGATCACAGATTTGTATTTTAAACCACCTGGGATACTATATCCTCTTGAAAATGAGAGTCGAGAACGCCAAATGGACATTCAGTGCCTTTTATCTCCAAGACAATACATCTGCGAAATGCTTTAGCTACGAGCTAACGTGATAGCATCTTGCTTTAACTGCATATAGAAACAAAAGAAATAAACCCCTGACTGGAAGGATAGATAGAAAATCAACAATACTATTAAACCGTGGACATGTAAATACACGGTTAATGCTTTCCAGGCTGGCGAAGGTTAACAATGCTGTGCTAACGACGCCATTGAAGATAACTTAGCAACCGGACTGCACAGAGCTATGCTAAAAACATTAGCTCTCCACCTACGCCAGCCAGCCCTCATTTGCTCATCAACACCTGTGCTCACCTGCGTTCCAGCGATCGGCAGAAGGACGAAGGACTTCACCCGATGCGTTTGGCGGCCCAGAGACGTAGGAAGTCAAGGTGAGGTCGGCGGCTAGCGCTCCAACAAAGCCCTCCTGGTTGTGTTGCTGTAGTCCGCTGCTAATACACTGATCCCACCTACAACTGTCTTCTTTGCAGCCTTCATTGTTCATTAAAAAAATTGCAAAAGATGTCCAGAATACTGTGGAATTATGAAATGAAAACAGAGCTTTTTGTATAGGATTCTACGGGGTACCAAAACTTCCATTACTCTGACTTCGTCACGCGCATACGTCATCATACCGCAACGTTTCAGCCGGATATTTCCCGGGAGATTTAAAATGTCACTTTATAAGTTAACCCGGCCGTATTGGCATGTGTTGCAATGTTAAGATTTCATCATTGATATATAAACTATCAGACTGCGTGGTCGCTAGTAGTGGCTTTCAGTAAGCATAATTAACGGCCTTTTCAACGTAGATATCAGAGAAGACTTAAAGCAGCATAATTAACAGCCTTTTCAACGTAGATATCAGAGAAGACTTAAAGCAGCATAATTAACGGCCTTTTCAACGTAGATATCAGAGAAGACTTAAAGCAGCATAATTAACAGCCTTTTCAACGTAGATATCAGAGAAGACTTAAAGCAGCATAATTAACGGCCTGTTCAACGTAGATATCAGAGAAGACTTAAAGCAGCATAATTAACAGCCTTTTCAACGTAGATATCAGAGAAGACTTAAAGCAGCATAATTAACGGCCTTTTCAACGTAGATATCAGAGAAGACTTAAAGCAGCATAATTAACGGCCTGTTCAACGTAGATATCAGAGAAGACTTAAAGCAGCATAATTAACAGCCTTTTCAACGTAGATATCAGAGAAGACTTAAAGCAGCATAATTAACGGCCTGTTCAACGTAGATATCAGAGAAGACTTAAATCAGCATAATTAACAGCCTTTTCAACGTAGATATCAGAGAAGACTTAAAGCAGCATAATTAACGGCCTGTTCAACGTAGATATCAGAGAAGACTTAAAGCAGCATAATTAACAGCCTTTTCAACGTAGATATCAGAGAAGACTTAAAGCAGCATAATTAACGGCCTTTTCAACGTAGATATCAGAGAAGACTTAAAGCAGCATAATTAACGACCTGTTCAACGTAGATATCAGAGAAGACTTAAAGCAGCATAATTAACGACCTTTTCAACGTAGATATCAGAGAAGACTTAAAGCAGCATAATTAACGACCTTTTCAACGTAGATATCAGAGAAGACTTAAAGCAGCATAATTAACGGCCTGTTCAACGTAGATATCAGAGAAGACTTAAAGCAGCATAATTAACGACCTTTTCAACGTAGATATCAGAGAAGACTTAAAGCAGCATAATTAACGGCCTGTTCAACGTAGATATCAGAGAAGACTTAAAGCAGCATAATTAACGGCCTGTTCAACGTAGATATCAGAGAAGACTTAAAGCAGCATAATTAACGGCCTGTTCAACGTAGATATCAGAGAAGACTTAAAGCAGCATAATTAACGGCCTGTTCAACGTAGATATCAGAGAAGGTTTCCATCAGGCTATTGCTGTGCGCCCAGGAAGTGTCTTTGTTTACATGGCGCTGCCAACATGTGCAGTAGAACCTCCCCCACGTGATCGCCTGTCTTTTTTCTTCTTCTTTTTCCCCCCCAGTGCCTTTTTGCCAAGGTGATTGTGACGAGAGAGACTAGAAAACATGGCAGAGGCTTGGAAGAAAAGCTCCACTTGAATCAATGCTAAAGCTTCAAGAACATAATGACATGCTCACTTTTCATTGATACGGTCAGAGTATTCATTTAGCTTCGATATCATGCTTGTAGGCCCTGCGATGAGGTGGTGACTTGTCCAGGGTGTACCCCGCCTTCCGCCCAATTGTAGCTGAGATAGGCTCCAGCGCCCCCCCCCCCCGCGACCCCGAAGGGAATAAGCGGTAGAAAATGGATGGATGATGGTTGTACTTTGCACAGTGTGCCATACAATAAATGATAACAATCTGGCAGACTTTTAATACCATTGTATATCGTGATCATGCACATTGGATCCTCAACTAGCGCGCTAACGTCCCCCCACAGTGCAGCTTCTAGGTCACTAATCCTCGCCCCGATGGCGGCAAACTCTTTCAAGTAGCATTAGGGCTGGGAGATATGGACCAAAAAGTATATCTCGATATATTATATATTTTTTTCATTTTTAAAACCAATACAATATGTATAAGTATTTGTTTGACCTTTTAGGCTCACCTCCAAGTTGTTTAATTATTCACCGCTTAAATCGCTAAACTTCAGGTCCATCTTTCTATTTACATTTTTATTTTTATGCCCTTTTTTGTCAAAGAAAACACTTTTTTTAATGGCAAAAACACAAATAATGCAATATTCACCCCCAAAAAACTTTTAAAGAGGAATATTTAATGTGAAGTAATTGAAGCCTTGAATGTGTCAATAATTGTATTTCTTTTTTTTCTTTGACAATGCCAGTTAAAAAAATCCCATTAAAATCCTCAAGCATCCAAAAAAGCTCAGCTCATAGAAGTGTTTTTAAAATAAGATGACTTTTTTTTTTTGTAACTTTCAACACTTCAATCTCTAGATCAGTGGTTCTCAAACTGTGGTACACGGCCTCCAAATAAAATCACTTGAGAAAAGTACTTTTATTTATTTGCCATTATGTAAACGGTGTTACTGTTCAAACTGCAATGTTACATTGGCCAAAAATATGAAATATACTTAAATAAAACCTCGGCTTTGTTTAAATTGAATACTTAGGCCTACTACGCTACTGTATTTAATGTCGTCATTATGCTGGTACTTAATGAATACTTAGGTCTACTACACTACTGTATTTAATGTTGTCATAATGGTGGTACTTAATGAATACTTAGGTCTACTACACTACTGTATTTAATGTTGTCATTATGGTGGTACTTAATGAATACTTAGGTCTACTACACTACTGTATTTAATGTTGTCATTATGGTGGTACTTAATGAATACTTAGGTCTACTACACTACTGTATTTAATGTCATTATGGTGGTACTTAATGAGTACTTAGGTCTACTACACTACTGTATTTAATGTTGTCATTATGGTGGTACTTAATGAATACTTAGGTCTACTACACTACTGTATTTAATGTTGTCATTATGGTGGTACTTAATGAATACTTAGGTCTACTACACTACTGTATTTAATGATGTCATTATGGTGGTACTTAATGAATACTTAGGTCTACTACACTACTGTATTTAATGTTGTCATTATGGTGGTACTTAATGAATACTTAGGTCTACTACACTACTGTATTTAATGTTGTCATGATGGTGGTACTTAATGAATACTTAGGTCTACTACACTACTGTATTTAATGTTGTCATGATGGTGGTACTTAATGAATACTTAGGTCTACTACACTACTGTATTTAATGTTGTCATTATGGTGGTACTTAATGAATACTTAGGTCTACTGCACTACTGTATTTAATGTTGTCATTATGGTGGTACTTAATGAATACTTAGGTCTACTACACTACTGTATTTAATGTTGTCATTATGGTGGTACTTAATGAATACTTAGGTCTACTACACTACTGTATTTAATGTTGTCATGATGGTGGTACTTAATGAATACTTAGGTCTACTACACTACTGTATTTAATGTTGTCATTATGGTGGTACTTAATGAATACTTAGGTCTACTACACTACTGTATTTAATGTTGTCATAATGGTGGTACTTAATGAATACTTAGGTCTACTACACTACTGTATTTAATGTTGTCATAATGGTGGTACTTAATGAATACTTAGGTCTACTACACTACTGTATTTAATGTTGTCATAATGGTGGTACTTAATGAATACTTAGGTCTACTACACTACTGTATTTAATGTTGTCATTATGGTGGTACTTAATGAATACTTAGGTCTACTACACTACTGTATTTAATGTTGTCATTATGGTGGTACTTAATGAATACTTAGGTCTACTACACTACTGTATATAATGATGTCATTATGGTGCTACTGGGAGAGTACCAGGTGATTTCTGAGTCGCTAATTGGTGAAATAAAAGTTGAAGAAAGCACTGATGTAGATCAACTTCAAATCTATCCTTCAATTATACGTTTTTATTATCTTTTTGTTAGTCTAATACTTTTTTCCCCCCCAAACTTTTCACAAAATATGCAATATTTTCCCCAAAACATATTTCAAAGTGGAATATTTGGTTAAAAGTAATTAAACAGGTCAATAATTCATAACAACAACAATTTTGATTCATAATTATTTAAAACAGCCTGCATGGAGTCAACATTGCAACTTTTTCTCGTTACATTTCATCCATTTGCTCCACTTTTTATTTATTTATTTTTAATTTTTTTAAAACAGTAGTTTTAGGATGTGCTGCAGCCGGGCCGCACTTTGGAAACCTCCCACCCGGGTTATCGATATTGTTCTTGAGGCACAGGAAGTCATCTGTATTGTCTTGAAAAAACAAAACATAACATTGTGCCTCCTCAGTTTTTAGCGTCAATATTTCAACATTTTCCTCTTGCCATTTTGTTCCACCCTTTAAAGTGTAACAGTATTTGAAAATGTGCGGCAGGCGGTTACATTTTTTTTGCGGTGGACCACAAATGGGCCGCACTTTGGACACCCCTGGTTTGTGAGAACAGGTTATAATAAATCATTGGAAAAATGAATAAATGTTCAAATGAGTGTAACCTTTTAAAAATTTACAATTTTAAAGACAGCTTCCATGTATTTCATTAGAATATTGCTGCCCAATGCAGATGCCTGTTTAGATGTACAATATTCAGTAGAGATGTACATGATACAATATTCTGTAGAGATGTGCATGATCATACACTATTCAGTAGAGATGTACATGATACAATATTCTGTAGAGATGTACATGATACAATATTCTGTAGAGATGTACATGATGGTACAATATTATGTAGAGATGTACATGATACAATATTCTGTAGAGATGTACATGATGGTACAATATTCAGTAGAGATGTGCATGATCATACAATATTCAGTAGAGATGTACATGATCATACAATATTCAGTAGAGATGTACATGATGGTACAATATTCTGTAGAGATGTACATGACCATACAATATTCAGTAGAGATGTACATGATACAATATTCAGTAGAGATGTACATGATCATACAATAATATGTAGAGATGTACATGATGGTACAATATTCTGTAGAGATGTGCATGATCATACAATATTCAGTAGAGATGTACATGATCATACAATATTCAGTAGAGATGTACATGACCATACAATATTCAGTAGAGATGTACATGATCATACAATAATCAGTAGAGATGTACATGATCATACAATAATATGTAGAGATGTACATGACCATACAATATTCAGTAGAGATGTACATGATGGTACAATATTTTGTAGAGATGTACATGACCATACAATATTCAGTAGAGATGTACATGATACAATATTCAGTAGAGATGTACATGATCATACAATAATATGTAGAGATGTACATGACCATACAATATTCAGTAGAGATGTACATGATGGTACAATATTCTGTAGAGATGTGCATGATCATACAAACCCCGTTTCCATATGAGTTGGGAAATGGTGTTAGATGTAAATATAAACGGAATACAATGATTTGCAAATCCTTTTCAAGCCATATTCAGTTGAATATGCTACAAAGACAACATATTTCATGTTCAAACTCATAAACATTTCTTTGTTGTTGCAAATAATCATTAACTTTATAATTTGATGGCAGCAACACGTGACAAAGAAGTTGGGAAAGGTGGCAATAAATACTGATAAAGTTGAAGAATGCTCATCAAACACTTATTTGGAACATCCCACAGGTGAACAGGCTAATTGGGAACAGGTGGGTGCCATGATTGGGTATAAAAACAGCTTCCCAAAAATGCTCAGTCTTTCACAAGAAAGGATGGGGCGAGGTACATCACTTTGTCAACAACTGCGTGAGCAAATAGTCAAACAGTTTAAGAACAACCTTTCTCAAAGTGCAATAGCAAGAAATTTAGTGATTTCAACATCTACGCTCCATAATATCATCAAAAGGTTCAGAGAATGTGGAGAAATCACTGCAGGTAAGCAGCATGGCCGGAAACCAACATTGAATGAGCGTGACCTTCCATCCCTCAGACGGCACTGTATCAAAAACAGACATCAGTGTGTAAAGGATATCACCACATGGGCTCAGGAACACTTCAGAAAACCACTGTCACTAAATACAGTTGGTCGCTACATCTGTAAGTGCAAGTTAAAGCTCTACTATGCAAAGCCAAAGCCATTATCAACAACACCCAGAAACGCCGCTGGCTTCTCTGGGCCCGAGATCATCTAAGTTGGACTCATGCAAAGTGGAAAAGTGTTCTGTGGTCTGACGAGTCCACATTTCAAATTGTTTTTGGAAATATTCGACATCGTGTCATTCCGGACCAAAGGGGAAGCGAACCATCCAGACTGTTATTGACGCAAAGTGTAAAAGGCAGCATGTGTGATGGTATGGGGGTGTATTAGTGGCCAAGACATGGGTAACTTACACATCTGTGAAGGCACCATTAATGCTGAAAGGTACATACAGCTTTTGGAACAACATATGCTGCCATCTAAGCGCCGTCTTTTTCATGGACGCCCCTGCTTATTTCAGCAAGACAATGCCAAGCCACATTCAGCACGCGTTACAACAGCGTGGCTTGGTAAAAAAAAAGAGTGCGGGTACTTTCCTGGCCCGCCTGCAGTCCAGACCTGTCTCCCATGGAAAATGTGTGGCGCATTATGAAGCCTAAAATAGGACAGCGGAGACCCCGGACTGTTGAACCACTGAAGCTCTACATCAAACAAGCTCTACATCAAAGCTTCAACAATTAGTTTCCTCAGTTCCCAATCGTTTATTGAGTTAAAAGAAAAGGCCATGTAACACAGTGGTGAACATGCCCTTTCCCAACTACTTTGTCACGTGTTGCAGCCATGAAATTCTAAGTTAATTATTATTTGCAAAAAAAAAATAAAGTTTATGAGTTTGAACATGAAATATGTTGTCTTTGTAGCATATTCAACTGAATATGGCTTGAAAAGGATTTGCAAATCATTGTATTCCGTTTATATTTACATCTAACACCATTTCCCAACTCATATGGAAACGGGGTTTGTATAATATTCTGTAGAGATGTACATGATACAATATTCTGTAGAGATGTACATGATACAATATTCTGTAGAGATGTACATGATACACTATTCTGTAGAGATGTACATGATGATACAATATTATGTAGAGATGTACATGGTGGTACAATATTCTGTAGAGATGTACATGATACAATATTCAGTAGAGATGTAGATGATACAATATTCTGTAGAGATGTACATGGTGATACAATATTCAGTAGAGATGTACATGATACAATATTCAGTAGAGATGTACATGATACAATATTCAGTAGAGATGTACATGGTGATACAATATTCTGTAGAGATGTACATGGTGATACAATATTCTGTAGAGATGTACATGATACAATATTCTGTAGAGATGTACATGATACAATATTCAGTAGAGATGTACATGGTGATACAATATTCTGTAGAGATGTACATGATCATACAATATTCAGTAGAGATGTACATGATTATACAATATTCTGTAGAGATGTACATGATACAATATTCAGTAGAGATGTACATGATCATACAATATTCTGTAGAGATGTACATGATGATACAATATTCAGTAGAGATGTACATGATGGTACAATATTCAGTAGAGATGTACATGATACAATATTCAGTAGAGATGTACATGATACAATATTCAGTAGAGATGTACATGATCATACAATATTCTGTAGAGATGTACATGATACAATATTCAGTAGAGATGTACATGATGATACAATATTCTGTAGCGATGTACATGATACAATATTCAGTAGAAATGTACATGATGATACAATATTCAGTAGAGATGTACATGATGGTACAATATTCAGTAGAGATGTACATGATGGTACAATATTATGTAGAGATGTACATGATACACTATTCAGTAGAGATGTACATGATGATACAATATTCAGTAGAGATGTACATGATGGTACAATATTCAGTAGAGATGTACATGATGGTACAATATTCAGTAGAGATGTACATGATGATACAATATTATGTAGAGATGTACATGATACAATATTCTGTAGAGATGTACATGAAGGTACAATATTCAGTAGAGATGTACATGATGGTACAATATTCAGTAGAGATGTACATGATGATACAATATTCAGTAGAGATGTACATGATACAATATTCAGTAGAGATGTACATGATGATACAATATTCAGTAGAGATGTACATGATGATACAATATTCAGTAGAGATGTACATGATGATACAATATTCAGTAGAGATGTACATGATGGTATAATATTCAGTAGAGATGTACATGATGGTACAATATTCAGTAGAGATGTACATGATGATACAATATTCAGTAGAGATGTACATGATGATACAATATTCAGTAGAGATGTACATGATGATACAATATTCAGTAGAGATGTACATGATCATACAATATTCAGTAGAGATGTACATGATGATACAGTTGTTGATAACAACAGGAAGGAGCCATAAAGGTGGTGGGCCAGGAGGACTAGAGGCAAAATGTCAGCCAGCATAATGACGACATCGTGAGAGTGGAGGTTATGTAGTTTATGGTGAGTGGAGGTTATATAGTTTGTGGAGGTTATATAGTTTGTGGAGGTTATTTAGTTTCTGCATCATCATTTAGCTAATAAAAGAGCCCTCCAATCCAATCATGTCAACAACAAGCAGCTAGCACATCCAAACAAGGTCAGGCTGCCACTTACCTGCTTGCGTGTTGGATTTCATCCAACCTGTCTGGGCTTCTTCGGAATGCAAAGTCAAGTCCATAAAAAGATGTTTGTAATGCTCGTCCTTGTCATTGTAATCTCTTAAATGGCGCGTCCAGGACAAGTTTACCGTGTGACAAGCCGGCGTATTTATACACTGTGACTCGCCCACACCCACATGACGCCAGGCACTACTTTCTGTCAATTACCATGACCACGCTGGTTAGTCATTCTTATCTAAATGTCATTTTCCTCCACTAATAAACACTGACGTCAATGTTTCAAAATCAACAACACACACAACACATTATGTAGTAATAATAATAGGTATAAAAATAAGGTAAACAAATGAGTATATTTCAGTATCACTTGATGGTTATTGAAAACAATAATCAAGTCAATAAATATTGTTAGTTTTCTTTGAAGAGTAAATATGAAATATATATTAGTACACGCGGAGGGATATTTGTAGTTCCTAATGGCGCTGACAGCTTGCTAAAAAAAGAAGCGCTGATGGCAACAGACTCCCTATTGGCTGAGAAGGGGGCGGGGCCACACTTTATTGGGCCGCGGCGTCCAATCACGTGCGCGAACACGACATGCCTTTAAACGTTGCTTTGTGGGAAATGACGTTCTTTATTTGCTCTCTTTCAACTTTACAATGTTTATGTCAATGGAAACACATTCGACCCGCTACACATCAAGTAAAATAATACAAAAAAGAAAGGCAATTATTATTGGTCGACAAAACATTGCATGTTTTGTGAAATGTAATGAATAACATACAGTTGCACCCTTTGTTGTAAATCATATTTATACTGCACATGTCCGGCTATTTAAGTAGTTGTTCTTATGCGAACCAAAGCAATTTATCAACCTGAAAAAAATGTATACACATTTACAAAAATGCATCTATAAATATAACTACACATGTATGCTTAATTGTATACCGTAACACGTGGTTGATGCGCCTTGAAATTTCCGTATTAATATTTAAAAAACAATCTATTTTTATTTTTTTATTTTTAAAACCTTTTTTTATATTATTCAACATTTACAACATTAACATAAAAGCAAAGAAATAATAATAATCAAAACAAGTACAAAACAGCGCCAGGGGGTTGTAAACTCAATAAAACAATTAAAAATAGAATGCAATATATATATATATATATATATATATATATATATATATATATATATATATATATATATATATATATATATATATATATATATATATATTATAGTATAATATATACTATATATATAAAATATATATAGAGTCCTGACCTGAACCCCACCAATGTGCTTTTGGAAGAATGGTGGAAAATTGCTATAAACACACAGCGCTACCTTGTGGACAGCCTTCCAGAAGAGTTGAAGCTGTAATAGCTGCAAAAGGTCATATTGAACCCTATGGGTTAGGAATGGGATAGCACTTCAACTTCATATGTGAGTCAAGGCAGGTGGCCAAATACTTTTGGCAATATAGTGTGTATCTATCTATATATATATATATATATATATATATATATATATATATATATATATATATATATATATATATATATATATATATATATATATATATATATATATATATATATATATATATATATATATATATATATATATATATACAGTATATAAAATGGATGGATATATATGTGTATATATGTATATACGTATACATATATATACAAACATATATATATACTGTATATGTATATCTATATATATATTTATATGTATGTGTGTAATAAAGGTAAGTTTAGCATAAATTGACCTACATTGGATTGGTTTACAAACTGTCAAAGTAGCCCCTGCAGCCTCAATTTTGTCCAGACATATATGTCAACATGAGATAACAGATATGAGCTGAAATGCACATGTTTGTTGTGCTTATGTGCTATAAAAAGGCACAATATTAAACAGTGTCAAGTCTCAGTCTTACACAAAACTGTACCTTGAATGTATGTTAACGACCTGTCGTAAAGTGGTTGGTTCTGCCGTAAAGTGACATGGCAGCAGCCGATAGCATGTTTGACACTTGACTTCTCTAACGACTACCTCTTTTTCATTTACTTCTTTAACGACTACCTCTTTTTCATTTGGATGTTGAATAGGACCTTTCTTGTGTAGCCTGTGGTCGACTCTTGGCCATGTTTGTGTTGGTGGAGATGGTCGACACTGTCAGGATTTGTCCCTGGGACTTCCACAAGCAAGTCAACGAGGCAGTGGCCGAGGAGCTCAACAAGAAGCTGGCCAACAAGGTGTGTATCTTGTACTATTGCATTTGGATTTATGTTGTACTATTGCAATTGTATTTCTATGTTGTACTATTACAATTGTATTTGCATGAAAGGAAATTCAAAAACAAAAAGGGGTCTTCTTTATTTCAAACCCGTTTTTCTTTTTTTGGCGTTGAAAAGCATTAACTAAATTAAAAAAAAAACAACTTTATTTTCATTTTAAATTCCATGAAGGAAAATCCACAGTAAACAGAAAGGGGGAAAACCCACCAAAATGGATGTTTATTCATAGTCCGACACCGGAAGTTGTATTTTCAATGTAGAAGCTGGGATACTACCAGGCTGAAATATCTAAAAATGGTTGACACATGGCTCAACGAGGACTGACATCTACAGAAATCTATACGCACATATCACACCAAAGTGGAGGGGAAAATACAAATTGACACGCAGTCTAGTCCGCTGTCCTGTCTTTAAAATTGCTACTTCCGGTTTGATCCTCTCTTTAAATTGGTACTTCCGATTTTGACCAATATTTCAATTTTTGTTATGTGCGTAGAGATTTCTGTAGACTCCAGTCTTCGTTTGCTATGTCTAATATAGTTCCCGTGTTTGGCTCCAAAGCCGTTCTGGACACAGTCACAGACACATGGGTACCGTTGTAACTATCCCCGCTTTTACTTTGAAAATAAAAACTCCCGGTGTCTGTAAGTAATAAAAACATTGGTTTTTGGTCTGTTTACTATGCATTTATGTTTGTTATTTGAAATGTAAAATGAAAATCAAACCAGTTTTTAGATATTTGTTGCTTTTTGACACCAAATTAGAAATGAAATTCAAATAAACCAATCGTTTTTTGTTTTTTTAAATTTCCTTTGATGAAAAGAACGTACAATTACCACAACGTACTAACCAGAAAACGACTGCTTTATTTGATTTTTTTTAATACAAATAACAAACAGTTGAAAAACAAAGCGATTTTCTTTTTTGGTGTGGAAAAGCAATAACATCTAAAAAAATAATTTTGTATTTTATTTAAGTTAAAACTAAAATTGATGTTTTGTCATATTCTGACACCGGAAGTTTTGATTTTCAAAGTAAAAGCAGGGATACTACGCTACAGCAAAATGATTTAGGTTATGGCTCTAAAGTGGATGCAAAGAAGAATTTGGTCACGCACTATACATCAATATAGTACAGTATTATGTTTTACAGGCCAGTCAGTGGTTCCGTCTTCAAAAGTGCTTCTTCTGGTTTATGATATAAAAAAACACCCATTTTGTTCTGTTTTTCAGTTTCTGTTGATATGTGTTTGAGATTTGTGTAGATATCAGTCCTTGTTGTGTTGTGTCTTAAAATAAATTCTGTGTAGGGCTCCAAATACGTTTTATTCAAAGTCACAGGCACATGTAGTAGTTATATTTGCTTTAATTTTGAAACTAAAACATCTGGTGGCTGCAAATGAAAAAACATCCGTTTTGGTCTGTATTTCCATTTCTGTCCACTGGGGATTTACATTTTGGTTAAATATAATATAAAATTAAACCTTTTTTTAAATGTAGTTATTGCTCTTTGACACCAAAAAAGATGAATGATTGTTTTTTTTATTTGCTTCTTTACATTTTTTAAATAAAATTTTAATAAACCAGTTTTATGAAATTGAAAATGAAAATCAAGCCTTTTTTATGTTTCGTTCCAGCTTTTCGATTTATTTTTTGTATTTCAAAACAAAATTAGATTCAACCAATATTTCTTGGTTTTTCAATTTCTATGCCTCAAAATAACATTCAATGACCAAAACATCAGTATATGTTTTGGTCATTGAATTTTATTTTCAGAAAAACCTATTTAAAACCAGAAAAAAAAATGGTTTATTTGAATTCTATTTTTAAATACAAAACATTTATAAAACGCTTTTTTGTGTTGAAAAACAGTAACTGAATGTAAAAAAAGGCTTGATTTTTATTTTCAATTTCATACAACAAAGCAGAAATGTGTAACATTACAAAAAATGTGTTTTCCTTCAATAGCATCTCATTGGATTGTTGTCTCATCATCTCAGGTGGTGTACAACGTGGGGCTGTGCATCTGCTTGTATGACATCACCAAACTGGAGGACTCCTACATCTTCCCGGGGGATGGCGCCTCACACACCAAAGGTGTTGTTTTGCACTCTCATTGTTGCGTCCTAGTGTTTTTGCGGCGAAACACTTCCTCCTTGTCCACTACTTTTAATTGCATTAGTTTTGGACTTCCACTTGCAAAAGTAGTGTTTGGAAGGAGGGGAGGGGTACGGCAATGTAGAAATGAACCGGATCAGCCTTCAAAAGGTCATCGTTTGTTCCTTATCACAGAACAAACATTCCTTGAAAGTTCGATGATAACTTTTTGCGCCAGCTAAAGCAGATGAAAAGAAACTGAGTGAACCCTCTTGTCCACTATCTTTGTCTCTGTGGGCCACAAGCATACACACACAGAATTTAGAGCCTATAACGTCAATGTAAAGTAACGTAGTAGAAATTAAAGATGTGTGGATCGATACGGAAATAGCGATACCTCTGATACCAGATCTTTATGCTCTAATATTGATTCTCAAATCAAAATATTGACACTTTTGATATTTTAGTTTAGGGGTGTCCAAACTTTTTCCACCAAGGGCCGCATGCTGAAAAGTCAAAGTATGCGGGGGACATTTTGATATTAAAAAAAGATGTAAACAGATATTGTGTCACCTTTGTGACTAAGTATATTATTATTAATTATTAGTCAGAACATTTCAGAGTTTTGTCATTACAGTACGATTTATTTGCTCTTTTTTCTTACATTTTTACTGTTGTTGTTTCCCATGTAAGAATAGCATAACAATATAAATAATACAATTGTGTAACTGCATAATCTAGTGTCAAAAATGTTGCCTGTATAAAATGTTCACTTGCACTTTAACAGTCTTTAATATGGTTGTTGTCATTTAAAACAATTATTAATAGGTTAGTATTATTTTGCTTTTTTAATTAACTAACTAAACGTTGTCTATATTTTAAGAATAGTTTCTTTTCATTTTGAGAGCTTGTAACGTTTTAGATCAGGGGTGTCTAAACTTCTTCCACCTGTGGCCGCATACTGAAAAGTCAAGTATGGTGGGCCATTTTGACATATTTTATTAAAAAATAAAAAATGCTAAAAACAGATATTATATATATTTAAAGACACAACTTTGTGTTATGAGTGATTTGGATGTCCAAAATATTTTGGTTTATGAATGAATCGCGATTGTTATTTGTAACAATGCTTAATCGATTCATTAAAAACAAAAGTCGATTTAAGAAAATAAACAAGTAAATAAATCTGTCCTGACAAATCATATAGTAGATGTAGATGATCTATATCTGCTCTACACAAGATACTTCTCTTGTTGCCTGATTTGTATTTGACTTTATTAAATGTTTGGCTAGCATTTTATTCAACAAAACCAGTTTTTCTTTTAAGTAATATAGAAAATGCGTGGGTTCCCTCCGGGTACTCTGGCTCCCTCCCACCTCCAAAAACATGCACCTGGGGATAGGCCCCTCCCACCTCCAAAGACATGCACCTGGGGATAGGCCCCTCCCACCTCCAAAGACATGCACCTGGGGATAGGCCCCTCCCACCTCCAAAAACATGCACCTGGGGATAGGCCCCTCCCACCTCCAAAGACATGCACCTGGGGATAGGCCCCTCCCACCTCCAAAAAACATGCACCTGGGGATAGGCCCCTCCCACCTCCAAAGACATGCACCTGGGGATAGGCCCCTCCCACCTCCAAAGACATGCACCTGGGGATAGGTTGATTGGCAACACTAAATGGTCCCTAGTGTGTGAATGTTGTCTGTCTATCTGTGTTGGCCCTGTGATGAGGTGGCGACTTGTCCAGGGTGTACCCCGCCTTCCGCCCAAATGCAGCTGAGATAGGCTCCAGCACCCCCTGCGACCCCAAAAGGGACAAGCGGTATAAAATGGATGGATCAGAGCTGTTTATCTATTTTATGGAGGAATGCAGTTCATCCTAGAACTGGCACCCAATGTTTAAGAAAAAAAAGAATCTATTTTGAATGCAGTCGATACCCCCAAGAATCAAATGCAATCGTGTTCTGCCCAAAGATTCACAGCTCTAATAAGTGACAAAGTACAGTATATTATTTAGTTAAAACATTTCAGCTTTTTGTTTGCTCTTTTTTTATACATTTTTTACTGTTGTTGTATTTTTTTATTTGAAAATACACAACTTTTGACATTTTAGCAGGCACACTAGATATATTTGCACGAGGTATTGCCGATACCAGCCTGGATGTGACTTGGTGTGGGATCAGCAAGTAAAGCAGTGGTATGGCACATCACTGGAAGGAATGGAATTAGTTGTTTCTTATCCCGCTTCTTACGTTTTCTGAAAGTTTCACGAAACCCCGCCCACTTTTTGAGTTATGCTACTGACTGACAAACCAACAGCAACTATTACATAACCGCCATAGTTTATTTTTAGTCTTTTAGTTTTTTTCCAATAATGGCCTTTTTTCACGTCTGTCAGGGGTGTCCAAACTTTTATTCCCAGAGGGCCGCATTTAAAATTTCGGGTGCAAGACTGATATCTATAATGTTGTAATAAGGCCAAAAGAATCATCCCCAATACGCTACTTTTTTAGGCTTGGGTTTGAAGTCCGTGGGGAAATAACGGAGTTGTAAAATGACTGCAGTGAGCCAGATGACTGCGAGATCTCACCAGCTCCTTTATTATCGGGCACTTGTCTTCCAGTTTTGCAAATAAATAAATGCAATGGGAATTATATTTAACTTTCTTATTACAAATGCACTGTTCTTAAAAGTGATAGACGCTTATTTAGTGAAAGGAAAAGAACTGTGAAACTGCATCAATATACATCAAATAAAGATGCATCAATAATCCATTTTTAATGGAACGGTGAGGTGCCCAAAGATTCCCACCTCTAGTTGGTACTACCGGGTACCGAGTCACGTAAAATCCAACGGTGCCTTATTTCGATACCTTTGACGTCATGTCCGGTTGCAGACTCCGAGCAGATGCCTCTTGGTGATGTCACCATTTTTCTATGCCAACAAAGCGAGAAGAACGCGCTCAAAAGTAGAGTAAAGCTCCACTTTTCAAAGTGCGCTAGCTCGATGCTAATTTATATTGGATGTGCCATAGACATGCTACCGATTAGCATGAGCGATTTTACCAGGCGATTTCACCAGCTCCAAATTTGGTAATGAAAACTATGACTAAGATGCATGATACAGTTGGCGTGTAATAAATACAATACTTGCAGTATAAACACTTTGTAGGGCGCAACAAAAGACTAGGCTGGCACATGCAACTTAACGGCAAAGACTACTTCCTGCTGCAACATGGGAGAACACATATCAATCATCAATCAATCAATGTTTATTTATATAGCCCTAAATCACAAGTGTCTCAAAGGGCTGCACAAGCCACAACCACATCCTCGATACAGAGCCCACATATCACTATGTTTTACAGTAATACAGGTATCATTGCTGCATTTTTTCAAGTATGCAAAATATTTATAGCTCAACATCACGCCCTGCAGTCAAATTAGTAAAGCAGCGTCCGTAAATGTCCCAAAATCTGAAATCATCTGACCTTTAATGACTTCTGCTCAGTCCATTTCAGGTATGTGGTTTTTCACCCGTTCCTGGAAGAGATCCTGGTGGGCAAGATCAAGTACTGCAGTCAGGAGGGCGTTCATGGTGAGCTCACTCTTTGACACTCCAATCAAAGGCCTGGTAAAGGAACTGCAGTCATCTGCAACCAAACGGCTGATAATGCTTGGGTTGATTGATGATGAGCTGTTTTCCACCAAGAGGAAGATGCTTTCATGTCGGAGTGAGGACCATCCATGTGGGAGAACGGCCGATACCAATACCGATCCCATGTATTAACTGAAAATATTTCAATGTATTTATGGTGTAACAATATTTACAGTAGTTCCTTATTTTCTTAGATAAACAAAACAAAGTCAATAGTACACAATAGCTAAACAAAAGTGAAAACTACTATGTATCATTTAAATCCTTTGCTTTTTGCCCTCAAAGTCAACAAAAACAACAACAAAAAAGATTTCAAGGAAATAAGGATATCAGTTTGATCACCCTAGTATCGATCATATACTGATAGTACCCTTGGGGCTGACACTGGATCGGCCCTCCTCTTGACTTTGACAATGCTGACACTTTAACTCTTATTATGTTAATATCTGCTTACTTCCTGCTCTAACATGCTTCCAGCAACAACTTTACTAAACACTTCCTTAATGTGTTGTTTCAAGCTAGCTTAGCTATTAGCATGTGTGCTCCTGGTGTGTAACATGTTAGCTGCATTATGGCCGCCTGCCACAGCAGAGTAAAGGCCCACACACCTTCAAAATGAGGTTTTTTACGTGAAAAGAAAAGAAAGTAATACAATGTATTGTAGCGTCCACAAGAAGGCACACGTGGACCCCGACTTAAACAAGTTGAAAAACTTATTGGGGTGTTACCATTTAGTGGTCAATTGTACGGAATATGTACTGTACTGTGCAATCTACTAATAAAAGTTTCAATCAATCAATCAATCAATCAATCAAATCACAAAGTATGATGCTGTTTTTAACTTTTATTGCCAATCTTATGCTAAAAAGAAGCCCAATCCCAACAAGTATTTCCTCCCGTGCACACACCATGACGCCACACTCTCCTTAAAAGCTGCCACCGTCCTCTTAATATTTGCACATGTTGTAGATGGCTGTCCAGGAGTATATTTTGGATGTATTAATATTGTCCACATGTTGACTCAGCTGCAGACAACCCTGTGCCTTTTGTTTACACCATCACATCCGCTCTCAGCAGCACCGTGACGGGGGCTTTTTTGGACGCCCAACATTTTTACTGCACCACTACTCAATAGTGCACAAATAATAGGCTCTGTGTGTGTGTGTGTGTGTGTCTGTGTCTGTGTCTGTGTGTGTGTATATATCCATCCATCCATCCATTTTCTACCGCTTGTCCCTTATACAAACCCCGTTTCCATATGAGTTGGGAAATGGTGTTAGATGTAAATATAAACGGAATACAATGATTTGCAAATCCTTTTCAAGCCATATTCAGTTGAATATGCTACAAAGACAACATATTTCATGTTCAAACTCATAAACGAAATTTTTTTTTTGCAAATAATCATTAACTTAGAATTTCATGCTGCAACACGTGCCAAAGTAGTTGTGAAAGGGCATGTTCACCACTGTGTTACATGGCCTTTCCTTTTAACAACACTCAGTAAAGGTTTGGGAAGTGAGGAGACACATTTTTGAAGTGGAATTCTTTCCCATTCTTGCTTGATGTACAGCTTAAGTTGTTCAACAGTCCGGGGGTCTCCCTTCTCAGATTTTAGGTGCCATAATGTGCCACACATTTTCAATGGGAGACAGGTCTGGACTACAGGCAGGCCAGTCTAGTACCCGCACTCTTTTACTATGAAGCCACGTTGATGTAACACATGGCTTGGCATTGTCTTGCTGAAATAAGCAGGGGCGTCCATGGTAACGTTGCTTGGATGGCAACATATGTTGTTCCAAAAGCTGTATGTACCTTTCAGCATTAATGGTGCCTTCACAGATGTGTAAGTTACCCATGTCTTGGCCACTAATACACCCCCATACCATCACACATGCTGCCTTTTACACTTTGTGCCTAGAACAATCCGGATGGTTCTTTTCCTCTTTGGTCCGGAGGACACGACGTCCACAGTTTCCAAAAACAATTTGAAATGTGGACTCGTCAGACCACAGAACACTTTTCC
>NC_084755.1:6843669-6851169 GCF_033978785.1 Entelurus aequoreus
GTGTGTTAAGGCAAGACACAGTAAGTGTGCATAAGTGAGAAGATGGGTGTGTTACAACACAGTAAGTGTGCATAAGTGAGAAGATGGGTGTGTTACAACACAGTAAGTGTGCATAAGTGAGAAGATGGGTGTGTTACAACACAGTAAGTGTGCATAAGTGAGAAGATGGGTGTGTTACAACACAGTAAGTGTGCATAAGTGAGAAGATGGGTGTGTTACAACACAGTAAGTGTGCATAAGTGAGAAGATGGGTGTGTTACACACAGTAAGTGTGCATAAGTGAGAAGATGGTGTGTCACAACACAGTAAGTGTGCATAAGTGAGAAGATGGGTGTGTTACAACACAGTAAGTGTGCATAAGTGAGAAGATGGGTGTGTCACAACACAGTAAGTGTGCATAAGTGAGAAGATGGGTGTGTTACAACACAGTAAGTGTGCATAAGTGAGAAGATGGGTGTGTTACAACACAGTAAGTGTGCATAAGTGAGAAGATGGGTGTGTTACAACACAGTAAGTGTGCATAAGTGAGAAGATGGGTGTGTTACAACACAGTAAGTGTGCATAAGTGAGAAGATGGGTGTGTTACAACACAGTAAGTGTGCATAAGTGAGAAGATGGGTGTGTTCACAACACAGTAAGTGTGCATAAGTGAGAAGATGGGTGTGTTACAACACAGTAAGTGTGCATAAGTGAGAAGATGGGTGTGTTACAACACAGTAAGTGTGCATAAGTGAGAAGATGGGTGTGTTACAACACAGTAAGTGTGCATAAGTGAGAAGATGGGTGTGTTACAACACAGTAAGTGTGCATAAGTGAGAAGATGGGTGTGTTACAACACAGTAAGTGTGCATAAGTGAGAAGATGGGTGTGTTACAACACAGTAAGTGTGCATAAGTGAGAAGATGGGTGTGTTACAACACAGTAAGTGTGCATAAGTGAGAAGATGGGTGTGTTACAACACAGTAAGTGTGCATAAGTGAGAAGATGGGTGTGTTACAACACAGTAAGTGTGCATAAGTGAGAAGATGGGTGTGTTACAACACAGTAAGTGTGCATAAGTGAGAAGATGGGTGTGTCACAACACAGTAAGTGTGCATAAGTGAGAAGATGGGTGTGTTACAACACAGTAAGTGTGCATAAGTGAGAAGATGGGTGTGTTACAACACAGTAAGTGTGCATAAGTGAGAAGATGGGTGTGTCACAACACAGTAAGTGTGCATAAGTGAGAAGATGGGTGTGTTACAACACAGTAAGTGTGCATAAGTGAGAAGATGGGTGTGTTCACAACACAGTAAGTGTGCATAAGTGAGAAGATGGGTGTGTTACAACACAGTAAGTGTGCATAAGTGAGAAGATGGGTGTGTTACAACACAGTAAGTGTGCATAAGTGAGAAGATGGGTGTGTTACAACACAGTAAGTGTGCATAAGTGAGAAGATGGGTGTGTTACAACACAGTAAGTGTGCATAAGTGAGAAGATGGTGTGTTACAACACAGTAAGTGTGCATAAGTGAGAAGATGGGTGTGTTACAACACAGTAAGTGTGCATAAGTGAGAAGATGGGTGTGTTACAACACAGTAAGTGTGCATAAGTGAGAAGATGGGTGTGTTACAACACAGTAAGTGTGCATAAGTGAGAAGATGGGTGTGTTTACAACACAGTAAGTGTGCATAAGTGAGAAGATGGGTGTGTTACAACACAGTAAGTGTGCATAAGTGAGAAGATGGGTGTGTCACAACACAGTAAGTGTGCATAAGTGAGAAGATGGGTGTGTTACAACACAGTAAGTGTGCATAAGTGAGAAGATGGGTGTGTTACAACACAGTAAGTGTGCATAAGTGAGAAGATGGGTGTGTCACAACACAGTAAGTGTGCATAAGTGAGAAGATGGGTGTGTTACAACACAGTAAGTGTGCATAAGTGAGAAGATGGGTGTGTCACAACACAGTAAGTGTGCATAAGTGAGAAGATGGGTGTGTTACAACACAGTAAGTGTGCATAAGTGAGAAGATGGGTGTGTTACAACACAGTAAGTGTGCATAAGTGAGAAGATGGGTGTGTTACAACACAGTAAGTGTGCATAAGTGAGAAGATGGGTGTGTTACAACACAGTAAGTGTGCATAAGTGAGAAGATGGGTGTGTCACAACACAGTAAGTGTGCATAAGTGAGAAGATGGGTGTGTTTTTTATACTTGCGAATACATTTTTTACTTGTAGAAAATGTGTTTGAAATAAAGTGTTTGTGTACTTGTGAATCCATCCATCCATTTTCTACCGCTTGAGTCGTTGTTTTGAATCAATGAACATTAGTTGATGTTACAATGAACATTAGTTGATGTTACAATGAACATTAGTTGATGTTACAATGAACATTAGTTGATGTTACAATGAACATTAGTTGATGTTACAATGAACATTAGTTGATGTTACAATGAACATTAGTTGATGTTACAATGAACATTAGTTGATGTTACAATGAACATTAGTTGATGTTACAATGAACATTAGTTGATGTTACAATGAACATTAGTTGATGTTACAATGAACATTAGTTGATGTTACAATGAACATTAGTTGATGTTACAATGAACATTAGTTGATGTTACAATGAACATTAGTTGATGTTACAATGAACATTAGTTGATGTTACAATGAACATTAGTTGATGTTACAATGAACATTAGTTGATGTTACAATGAACATTAGTTGATGTTACAATGAACATTAGTTGATGTTACAATGAACATTAGTTGATGTTACAATGAACATTAGTTGATGTTACAATGAACATTAGTTGATGTTACAATGAACATTAGTTGATGTTACAATGAACATTAGTTGATGTTACAATGAACATTAGTTGATGTTACAATGAACATTAGTTGATGTTACAATGAACATTAGTTGATGTTACAATGAACATTAGTTGATGTTACAATGAACATTAGTTGATGTTACAATGAACATTAGTTGATGTTACAATGAACATTAGTTGATGTTACAATGAACATTAGTTGATGTTACAATGAACATTAGTTGATGTTACAATGAACATTAGTTGATGTTACAATGAACATTAGTTGATGTTACAATGAACATTAGTTGATGTTACAATGAACATTAGTTGATGTTACAATGAACATTAGTTGATGTTACAATGAACATTAGTTGATGTTACAATGAACATTAGTTGATGTTACAATGAACATTAGTTGATGTTACAATGAACATTAGTTGATGTTACAATGAACATTAGTTGATGTTACAATGAACATTAGTTGATGTTACAATGAACATTAGTTGATGTTACAATGAACATTAGTTGATGTTACAATGAACATTAGTTGATGTTACAATGAACATTAGTTGATGTTACAATGAACATTAGTTGATGTTACAATGAACATTAGTTGATGTTACAATGAACATTAGTTGATGTTACAATGAACATTAGTTGATGTTACAATGAACATTAGTTGATGTTACAATGAACATTAGTTGATGTTACAATGAACATTAGTTGATGTTACAATGAACATTAGTTGATGTTACAATGAACATTAGTTGATGTTACAATGAACATTAGTTGATGTTACAATGAACATTAGTTGATGTTACAATGAACATTAGTTGATGTTACAATGAACATTAGTTGATGTTACAATGAACATTAGTTGATGTTACAATGAACATTAGTTGATGTTACAATGAACATTAGTTGATGTTACAATGAACATTAGTTGATGTTACAATGAACATTAGTTGATGTTACAATGAACATTAGTTGATGTTACAATGAACATTAGTTGATGTTACAATGAACATTAGTTGATGTTACAATGAACATTAGTTGATGTTACAATGAACATTAGTTGATGTTACACTTGAAAGTCCTTTTTTATTTTACTTGGAGAAAACAGCTTTCTGCTTGCAAATTAGTAGTCATGACTCAAACATTTCTGTGTTTTGCCACTATTTCCACTCCCTAGGAATGGTAATACTCCCTAGGAGTGGTAATACTCCCTAGGAATGGTAATACTCTGTGGGAGTGGTAATACTCCCTATGAGTGGTAATATTGTAATACTCCCTAGGAGTGGTAATACTGTAATACTCCCTAGGAGTGGTAATACTCCCTATGAGTGGTAATATTGTAATACTACCTAGGAGTGGTAATACTCCCTATGAGTGGTAATATTGTAATACTCCCTAGGAGTGGTAATACTCTGTGGGAGTGGTAATACTCCCTAGGAGTGGTAATACTGTAATACTACCTAGGAGTGGTAATACTCTGTGGGAGTGGTAATACTCCCTAGGAGTGGTAATACTGTAATACTACCTAGGAGTGGTAATACTCTGTGGGAGTGGTAATACTCCCTATGAGTGGTAATATTGTAATACTACCTAGGAGTGGTAATACTCTGTGGGAGTGGTAATATTGTAATACTCCCTAGGAGTGGTAATACTCTGTGGGAGTGGTAATACTCCCTAGGAGTGGTAATACTGTAATACTACCTAGGAGTGGTAATACTCCCTATGAGTGGTAATATTGTAATACTCCCTAGGAGTGGTAATACTCTGTGGGAGTGGTAATACTCCCTATGAGTGGTAATACTGTAATACTCCCTAGGAGTGGTAATACTGTAATACTCCCTAGGAATGGTAATACTCTGTGGGAGTGGTAATACTCCCTAGGAGTGGTAATACTCTGTGGGAGTGGTAATACTCCCTAGGAGTGGTAATATTGTAATACTACCTAGGAGTGGTAATACTCCCTATGAGTGGTAATACTCTGTGGGAGTGGTAATACTGTAATACTCTGTGGGAGTGGTAATACTCCCTAGGAGTGGTAATACTCTGTGGGAGTGGTAATACTCCCTAGGAGTGGTAATACTCTGTGGGAGTGGTAATGGGATGGTGTTTGCAGTGTGCAGACAAGACGTGTCAAGTACTGCCCTCTAGCGGTCAAACATTGTCATAGCAAAAGCATCATCTCAGCCCTGTGCTTGTCAGAGTATTTCCAGCCAGTACTGAAGTATTATTGTATGTGTATAAATAATACACTAAGTAGTTAGACTGGAACAAGTACCACCTGGCTCTACTAGTACCACTAAAATGAGTATTATTGTATGTGTATAAATAATACACTGAGTAGTTAGACTGGAACAAGTACCACCTGGCTCTACTAGTACCACTAAAATGAGTATTATTGTATGTGTATAAATAATACACTGAGTAGTTAGACTGGAACAAGTACCACCTGGCTCTACTAGTACCACTAAAATGAGTATTATTGTATGTGTATAAATAATACACTGAGTAGTTAGACTGGAACAAGTACCACCTGGCTCTACTAGTACCACTAAAATGAGTATTATTGTATGTGTATAAATAATACACTAAGTAGTTAGACTGGAACAAGTACCACCTGGCTCTACTAGTACCACTAAAATGAGTATTATTGTATGTGTATAAATAATACACTGAGTAGTTAGACTGGAACAAGTACCACCTGGCTCTACTAGTACCACTAAAATGAGTATTATTGTATGTGTATAAATAATACACTAAGTAGTTAGACTGGAACAAGTACCACCTGGCTCTACTAGTACCACTAAAATGAGTATTATTGTATGTGTATAAATAATACACTGGGTAGTTAGACTGGAACAAGTACCACCTGGCTCTACTAGTACCACTAAAATGAGTATTATTGTATGTGTATAAATAATACACTAAGTAGTTAGACTGGAACAAGTACCACCTGGCTCTACTAGTACCACTAAAATGAGTATTATTGTATGTGTATAAATAATACACTGAGTAGTTAGACTGGAACAAGTACCACCTGGCTCTACTAGTACCACTAAAATGAGTATTATTGTATGTGTATAAATAATACACTGAGTAGTTAGACTGGAACAAGTACCACCTGGCTCTACTAGTACCACTAAAATGAGTATTATTGTATGTGTATAAATAATACACTGAGTAGTTAGACTGGAACAAGTACCACCTGGCTCTACTAGTACCACTAAAATGACTAACGTTAAAAGAAAGTAGTATAGTAGGCCTAAGTATTCATTAAAAACAAGGCAGAAGTTTGATCTAAGAAGTTGATTTATTATTTGTGGCCACTATAACATGACTCACAGTTTGAACAGTAACAAGGTGTTTGAATATTGCAAAATAAAATACTAATCACTACATGAAGTGATTTTTCTTAGATTAGACAAACTGTATTGATGCACAAGGAAATAGTTCCACACAGCAGCTCAGTTACAAAGGATGGAAAGTGGAAGGATGGAAAGGATAATGCAGTTCTAAAGTAGACTACAAATGTACCGTAGTAGCAATATCAAATATATGTAACATTCACACATTATATATACAGAATATAATATATTATATCAAATATACAATAAATAACAAATGTCAATGACCATGTAACTAATGGAGTCCTTACCAGTGTGAGGATTACTGTCGTGGCCCACAAATGATCAATGAATGCATGAATGTTACATAAGTTGATGTGTTTCATCTAATGAATGATCAATGAATGCATGAATGTTACATAAGTTGATGTGTTTCATTTAATGATCAATGAATGCATGAATGTTACATAAGTTGATGTGTTTCATTTAATGAATGATCAATGAATGCATGAGTGTTACATAAGTTGATGTGTTTCATTTAATGATCAATGAATGCATGAATGTTACATAAGTTGATGTGTTTCATTTAATGATCAATGAATGCATGAATGTTACATAAGTTGATGTGTTTCATTTAATGATCAATGAATGCATGAATGTTACATAAGTTGATGTGTTTCATTTAATGATCAATGAATGCATGAATGTTACATAAGTTGATGTGTTTCATTTAATGAATGATCAATGAATGCGTGAATGTTACATAAGTTGATGTGTTTCATTTAATGATCAATGAATGCATGAATGTTACATAAGTTGATGTGTTTAATTTAATGATCAATGAATGCATGAATATTACATAAGTTGATGTGTTTAATTTAATGATCAATGAATGCATGAATGTTACATAAGCTGATGTGTTTCATTTAATGAATGATCAATGAATGCATGAATGTTACATAAGTTGATGTGTTTCATTTAATGAATGATCAATGAATGCATGAATGTTACATAAGTTGATGTGTTTCATTTAATGAATGATCAATGAATGCATGAATGTTACATAAGTTGATGTGTTTCATTTAATGAATGATCAATGAATGCATGAATGTTACATAAGTTGATGTGTTTCATTTAATGAATGATCAATGAATGCATGAATGTTACATAAGTTGATGTGTTTCATTTAATGATCAATGAATGCATGAATGTTACATAAGTTGATGTGTTTCATTTAATGATCAATGAATGCATGAATGTTACATAAGTTGATGTGTTTCATTTAATGAATGATCAATGAATGCATGAATGTTACATAAGTTGATGTGTTTCATTTAATGAATGAT